>NW_007578178.1:29589-95582 GCF_000690725.1 Stegastes partitus
GTAAGATAACACAGTGTTTACACATGCTGCCTCGCTATTACAAGCTACCTGACTGTTAATTTATACCCAACATGCCTACTTAGATGGAAAACTGCTTCTGAAATCGAGCTTTTGTCCTGAGGTTACGTTACAAACACGTGTTTTAATTCAGAGAATCTCAAAATATAATTCAGTTTTTCCCCCTTTTTGTTTGCCGGTTGCCTCATTTCTTTCAGCCATGTGGGTATTTGTCAGAGTGCGCAGCAGTCGAAGTTCAACTAAATTGAATTCGACTTGGGCGCTATGGCCGAACATTACTCACCACGATGACAAACCATCGTGGACATCGACTAAAGAAGTCTTACACTGTTTGATCTTTGGTTCATCCTCACATTAAAGATAAAAACCCTCTTCGTTTCAGTTCGGTTCACGCTCATAATACTGTTTGTACATTAGAGACGCAGCTAATAACAACTACTGTCTTGTTTATTGTTCATAATATGACAGCAAATGGTTAAAAAAAAAATGTTGATTGGTGTCTTCCAAATTCCAAAATGACAAATGTCTTGTTTTATTCACTCAGTTTACTATCACACAGGAGTAAAGAAACCAGAAAATATTTAATCATCAAAATAGTAGCTGTTTCATCTAATAGTTGGCAACGAACAGATTAATCAACCAATCGCTGCAGCTCTGTTATTCATTTTTCAAGTGTTGCTGGCTCTCTTGATGCTAGTAATTCATTTTGCATGTTTCTTATTGTTCCGATTATCTTTTAAAGCTGCTCTCCTTGATATTTTTATATTAACACCAGACAGATTTCTGTGTATGATATAAAAAGTGACAGAATCTTTAGCTGCAGTTCTCGAGTAAATTTAATGAAAGCAGCTTTGATTTTTTTTGGTCATACTTTTCTCTCATGTTTTAAGTATGTTTTACGTTCCTTTTTAATCTTAATTCGTTGTACTTGTGCACACCAGTGTAATTTTTTTCTTGTGCCCTTAGTGTGTTTAGAAAAGCGATTTATCGAAACCCGTTGTTATTAAACGCTCATCATGCCTTTCATATAAGTACAGTTTGAACTTGTAAGTGCTTTAACCTTCACCGCAGTTGTAATTGTGGCTCAGCGCTCGAACGTGAATTAGAAAAAGCAGGTATACTTTTTCTCTTTAAGTGCATTTGTTCTCATATATCTATTTATCCGAATGTATTCACGGCATTGCGAGGCCGAACTTTAGCCCCTCGGCGCTCCGGCTGGCGTTCTCGTGGTCTGTCTTCAGCCCTCCCCAAGTGCACAAAACAGACAGACAATATTTAATCAGTGTAATTAATTCCATGCCCGCCACACTCGAACAGAGAAAATCGGTAAAACAAATCATCCCTGCACTCTTATTAGCTCTCGGAGAGGCTCGTGAAAGATGAGGCCATTAGGACGCTCTGTTGTTGCACTCATCAAACGGAGAGCTACCTGTGCGCATGTACGTGCGGACGAGAGTGCACGAGTCCTGATTATATAAAATCATTAATCAGAGGTTGTTGATGGAGGGCGCCATCTGTACATCGCGTTTGAGACAGAAACGACGCAAAGCCGCAGCTTCTTTTGTCTCTGGGTTGTTGCTAAGTGCTTCACTCTTGTCTGTTAAACAGCGGGTCTGGTGCTGTGATCTATTTCCTTGGATTTTTTTTCTTCTTCCTTTAACACCTGGTTCTGATGTGTTCTGAACGCCGAGCCGCTCGTGCTGCTCACACATGATCTGGCATCGAAGCACCACAGCAAAGTTAGAACAGCAGATTTTTCTGGATTTTGAACTCATAGGACACAGATTTCTTCGATGGATATTTGTCTACCTGCTAAATGACTCAGCAGGATCTCCATGGCTTTGTTGTCATCATCCAAACCACTACAATGTGCACGCTCTCCTCCTCCTCCATATGGGAGCTGCAGATTTAAATCACATGTAAAAGAAAGCTTGCTGTCAGTAAAAGCTCTTTTTCAAAACTTTGAAATCATCATTGCACTTGTGGTTTTTTTCTTCCATTGCTTCTTTGTTCTTGTCGGCTTTAACAGTATCGGAGGTGGTGTGTTTTTGACAGATATCGAAGTGCTTTTTGGCTCGTTGAAAGATTGACACCTCTTTCCGCCGCACTTTTCCAACACTGGTCAATTTTTGTAACTTCTCCAAACTCCGACAAGCGCACCCACTTCACACGGCAGTTTCTCAGGTGAGTGGAGGTGACAAAGTAGAAGAGGTCTGCTCTTCTTTCATGCCCTCTCTCTGTCCTTTTTTTTTTTCCCCACTTTAGTCACTTTTTGTGTGAACAACCAAATCCAACACCTACCGATTCCTTTGAGGAAACATTCTCAGAAAGCGCGCATCGTCGTTCCTGTTTGAACACTTCCTGCTGTCTCGCCTCGCTTTCATCACTTTTGCTGTTTCACATAGCTGAATGGCACGTTGGAGAAACCAGTTAGTTTTACTACGAGCCTGTGTTTAGCCACGTTTTCTCAGGTTTCTCTAATCCTCGCCTCCTAGGGAATAAAAAGTTTAGAAAAAATATGGAAAATCTTTCTTGAGCGTTGTTACTGTATCATCAAAGTCATGATAAACTATTCCTGTAAAGCCAAAAAAGCCCATCTAAAAATGCAGCAGTGTAACATCTCAACATGATTCATACCTGTATACTTCCAGCGTTGTTCTCAGTTTTTCCCTTGATGTGCTCTCTGTTTAAACCTGGCCTCAGGTGTTTCAGCCACATTTTTTGCTGCGATTTCCAGCTTTGCCATTTCCACTCCGGCCCTGTTTGCAGTAGCAAGCAAAAAAAAAAAAAAAAAAAGGCATTCTTTGCCGTTGGTATTGTTTGCTCAGCTCCGTCCCTCAACAACAGCTCCTTTTTTTTTTTAACAGTTGTGTAACAGTACAACATGTGTGTATGAAGGTTGTGTATAAAATAAAACACAGCGCAAACACATTTTTACTACTCTTGTCCTGTTCTCATACCTCCCTATCCTGTGTGTGTCTACCTTTAGTGCTTTTACCTTGGGTGGTGGGTGTGCAATTATCAGCCGAGATCAATGGTGGCCTTGTCCTTTTAGCTCTTGAAGCTGACAGCCTGCTGTATTCAGTTATTGCACTGTTCCACACCTGTCTTTTATTGGCTTTCTGTATGTGTACAAGTGTGTGTTTACCATGGTCGTTGTACACATTTGGCCCTTGTCCATGTCTCAGAGAGAGCCTGGACTTGAAAGGGAAGACTGAGGCTTGCAGACTGGACTATTATGTCCTCGTTTGGTTGTAATTGCCTAACAAATGTTGGGGAGAAAGGAGAGAAATGGACAGACATGGAGGGGAAGGGGGTCATTTGAAATGCAAAGTGGACCCAAATCCAACCCCGTCGTATGATCTGGCTGTTTACCTTCATGTGCACCAGAAATACAATATTCTCTCCTACTACTTCTTAATGTAACATAATCCCATTACTCTTCCCACATGAGATTAAGTGACGCATTTCCATGAAAATACAAGCAATGCCTGTGGCATGGAACACTGCAGGAGGGGAAATCCAGGATGACCTAAGTGGGGGAGGAAAGCAGTGACAGGTAGCATTGTTTAAAAAATGAAAACGCTAAACCTCCTGGGCTTAGACCTATTTGTAGAGGATGTGATTCTTTATGTGGATTTTTTTTTTTTTATTTGGACACACACCAACCGGAGCCACATAAGTAGTCACATGAAAGAAGTTTAGTGCTTTGAAAGGGAGTAATTTTACCCCAGATTAAAACCCATCTTCATTGTGCTGACCTCAAGCCTATTTTCCTTCCTCCTTATTAAACTTTGTTAGGGGTAAAAGCGGCATTATTCTGCTCATCTCTGCCCTGCTATTGATTACTTGATGGTTGGATAGAACTCAATCAAGCAGAACCCTCAGTCAAGACGTGAGTGTTCCCGTCTCTTTCTTTTTTTTATTAACTGCAGGAAATTTTTTTGTAGGAGTCGTCAAAGCTTAAAGAGGTAGTTTCGATTTTTTTTTTTGATGTGGCGTGGCAGGAATGGGTCGCAGTCTGTGGATCCAGTCGAGATAACTAAATAAGTTTAGGCTTTTGAGAGGGAAGCAAACTACCATTAATATTATTGTAAACCACAACACATTAAACCAGCTGATTGATTATACTGGGTGTACAGAACCTTGAGTTATCAAAGCAGTGATTAATATTCTTTTCCCCCCTAAAACAGCCACCTACATTTAGCCTCATTTGTGCCTTTTTTAGAACATTATTTAAGAATTTGTGCCACAAAAGTGAAGTTACAGACTCAGAGTTACACGTTTAGAGGTTTTCCAATGACAATAATGACTCCTAGCTTAGATGTAACCACACTGTTGCTTCTCCTAGAGTGATGTTCTCGCCTCTACACCTGCTCTTCTGCTACTCGCTGCAGCTCGAGCACGCCAGCTCACCTACAACTCTGCTCAAACACTAAAACTACTGTTCGCTATACAATGTGATATCAGAGCAATTCAGCCATACATGTTAGAACCAGAAATGGATTCTGAAAAAGAATAATGGCACGGAAAGTCCCGCTTTTCAAGTTGACAGGATTGATTCCTTGGGATTTTTTTTTATTTATTTATTTTTTTACACTTGAAACCTCAGAAAACTGAATCCACGGTTTTGAGACCGTCGTCAGTACGCTGGCGTTTTAAGGCATTGACTGCTTAGTTATTCATGCTGTGTCTTCTGGAATATAAAAAAAACACTGCATGGGCATGTTAACAAGCAAAAAAACTTGATTTTCAGCCAAGGGGAACTTTCTGAAATATTGTGTTTTTGCCGAGACTTACATAGGGATGGGTATCACTCTCATGTCTGAATACTTAATATGAAACTACAGCTGTACAAACTCCGCCTACCACGACTTCAAACTTTACAAATAAAATGTGCTAAAGTATAAATTAGAACCACGCTATGCTAGCTGATTCCTTCTGTCTTCATGCTAAACTAACAAACCGCTGGCTCTAGCTGACAGATGTGAGGGGTATCAGTCCTAAACAACTCGTAGCTGTTGTACTGCTTTCCTACACTGTCCTCTCGAAGGACTCCATCGTTTCTAGTCGTTCTCATCTCCTTGAGCGAACTTGGGATGGCGACGTAACATACATCACATAGTCCCTCGCGTATTCACTTATGTAGAAAGCAGAACGGTTGCCGCACTCAGCAAGAAATTTAATTAAAGCATTCATTTAAGCGTATGTGCGCTCATTTTTGATTTCTTCCTGCCTTTCACGCTTCCTCTCTTTGTACGATGAAAGAGCAGGTACAGAGGCTGAACAGAACATTGAAAAGATCAGGGGTTCGCCGAGCCAATTAGATTATATTTGACCTTTTACATATTCAGCTGTGGCCCTCTCTGGGTTTGATCCGCGTGTCAGAGCTCTCTGCAAACGTGCGCGCGGCATTATATATGGCAACAGCTGGATAGGAATCCCTTTTAAGTAATGTGTTTATCTTTTTTTTGGGCTCCACATCTGTAGCGTTTTGAACACAGGCCTCCGCTCGCTTTCACTTCTAATGAAAATTCCTCTCCTTTCTGTTCCTATAAAGCCTCACTTTGCGTTAGCCAGTCCTGACAGTTTCTTGATCTCTATGCTAATGCCTTCCATCTTTCCTTTGAATGCAGTAAATTTGGTTCTGTATTGTGTTGCCCATCTCTGCTTGGAATGGGCAGTCGTAGATCATAGATTTCAGGCACAGATAGTCATCGCCTCCCCCCCCCCTCCTTTTTTTTTTTTTTTCCACTTTTGAATACACACACGGTTGTGTATGCCGGCGAGTGCCTGTATCCTATGTGCTTTTCCAATCTCGGCAGCACTCAAAGCCCTTCACAACAACAGCGCTATTACCGCCAGCAAAACACACGGGGGCCCATAGGAGCCTGTTGTGTGTGAGACAACCATTATAGTTGGATTAGAAACTATTTCCATACATTTGGCTGACTTTGATCTCAGGAAATGGGAGTCAACAACCGTGCGGAATATCTTCTTTTCTTTTTTGGATGTGTGCTGCTTGGCGTCGTCATGGCCAACAGATGTGCTCCTTCTCTCCATTGTCCTGTCATGTTCCCTTCAGATGAAAACATTTTTTCTTCTGCCCGCCGCATTTCACAGTTAATATGTAATTCATCAGCGCTGACCTCTTCAAAATGATTCGAGCTTTCCGATTGTGAAGGTTTGTCTGACTCCGGTCGTGTCGCTCTTTTTTTTCTTCGCCGTTCCCGTTCTCCCCAAACGTGTGGATGAGGTTTTAAAGGAAGCACTTAGCACTACAACTACGAATAATTATATCACTTGGAGACCAAGTTGCCTATTATGGTGATTCAGACTGTCAGTGTGCATTAGCAAATGGGCCTGGGCCTCCTGTGTGGCTGAATTATTCTGAGTCGTTTGCTGTATGAATCTGAAATGTGACCAGCGCACCACTGTTTTACCCCCCAGAAGGTTAAAAAAAAAAAGTCTCAGCCACTCCTAATACCTTTGTCTCTTTAGCTTAATGTTCCATAAAACGATAATATCTCTGAAGGCATCACAAATCTTCTGGGAAAATGAAGAATTCAGGTAATTCTGTAACCACCGTATCAGAATGGACCAGCCATGCGTTACAGTGGAAACCTGGTCCAGCATCGAGCGGTGTTTCCGTTTTATGAAACTTTTTAAAAACTTGATGGTTCTAATGTAATAAACATTTAACTAACACGACTGATGTCTTCACCTCCAGACAGCATGAAACAAAACCATCTGACATGAAAGAATATCAGATTTCTTGATTGAATATACCTCCTGAAGACCTCTCTACATTCAATCGCAAAAGTCTTCGGCCTCTTTAAGGTTTTTTAGTAGTTGGCAAACAGTGGTTTTGTTGTGTTTATTACAGCCATGCCCCTACATTACTACCTTCTGGAGACACTTTGCAGCCTTGTTTGTCTCCTCCAAAGCAGTTAAAGAAAACAAAGCTTGGTTTGCATTTTCGTTTTTCAAAACGTTCAAGTTTGCTTTATGTTCCCTTGACAACTGTATGGAGATATGGTATGCAGAAAGAAATAGTAAACAGAAATAATCTTGTTTTATTATGTTGTCGGTCTTATTTTTGGCATTGTGACTAACATTCTTGTTCTTAATAGCAGCGTTTCCTCCTCACCACTCGTTACATTTTCGGCCACGAAAGATGTCGCATATTATTCAGGCGTAGAACAACGTTAGCATTCGTTTGAGGTCGTGTTTCGTCCAGTATTTATTGCTCCCCTTGTAGCTCTGTTTTGGTCTGCACCAACTACTGAGGGAAACGTTAGCCGCTAAACGCTCTAGCTAGCTAGCTTAAATGAAGAAAAAGTCAAACCTGGCAGTAAACAGAAGCAATCACAAGTTTTCAAATCTCTTTGTGTCAGTTGCAGCTAACAGATAAGCTAAACTAAACGAACCCCCGGGTTAGCTAAACGTATTTAGAAGAGAAAATAGTGACCCAAACCATCCACTTGAAAGCTTCTGCCGTACATAGTTTTAGTGTGAAATGAAGAGTTAGGATTGGAGGTTCATGATCATTTCGCTTGCTTACTAGCAGTCAAATCCTATTAAGCTCACATTTCTAGCCTTGTCTAAGCTTTTTGTATTATACGGATGAAATTAAATCATCTGCATATGAGCATATTTCAAATCGGTCCCTTCATTACGGTGGCGATGCGTATGTATTAGTATGTATTATCTGTTCAGCCTTCCCCTCAGTCTGACTCACCTATCTGTTCTGTAAGAGGGCGTTGGGTCATATCGCTCTATTATTGGCCTCTTCTTCTGCAAACAAGCCGGGCTGCTAACTGGTAGAAGCGGACGGATGCATAATCATCAGGCTGGGGATCGGAAGATGCCTCCTCAGCACTTGTTAATTGAGCGCAGCATTAAAATGAATCACCCCAGTTTACCTTCTTTTTTTTCTGTCTCTCTCTTCTCCTCTACATTGTTCTGCTGCGTTTTCCGCGATTTCCCTGCCTCATTCGGAGGCTGCTCGCTCGCCTCCCTCCTCACTTTCTCTCCCTGCCTGCTAATAACAGCACTCTGTGTGGGTTTCTTTAGTGGAAGGCCTGCTATGGCCCATTAGGCCGCCGTCTCACCGACAAATGAATGGTGAGATGACTGCAGAGCGAGGAGGAGGAGGAGGAGGAGGAGGAGGACAGGAGGCAAGGATGAAAAAAGGGCCAGGGCAGAGAAGGGATGGGTGAGAAAAGAGGGGAGAGAGAGAGAGAGAGAGAGAGAGGAGGGAGGCGAGGGTGTGAAGGAAGGAGGAGGCGAGAGGAGGTGTGATGCAAGGAAGAGGCGACAGGAGGGAGGAAGAGGAGAGCTGAAAGGCAAATGTAAGAAGTACATAACCAACCTGTCACCTCTGGCTTCTCCCTTCCCCCTTCACACACTCCACAGTCACAAAAAGCCAAAGGGGAGGGAGGAACCTCATTAGGCTCTCAGCAGTCCATCACACACAGGGAGGAGAGAGACTGCAGCCCTCGTGGAAGGAGGAGGAGGAGGGATGCCCGGAGAAAAGAGGGGGAGCAGAGGGAGAAATGAAATTGAATTGATAGGAGCAGTCAAGTGCAGCAACACACACAGGGGACAGAAGGGACGAGCTCCCACCGCACACACTGGCCCTCTCTCTCCCTCTATGCAACATGATTAATGTGGTCAACAGCCGTGAGGATCAGTCTGGTCGAGACCTCTCACCCTCTTACACGCATGCACACACACACACACACACACACACACAAAATGCCCCTCTTCCATTCACACACCCTCCTCACCCCAACCAGCCGTCTGCAGCCTCCTCGCACCCAAACAAAGATGGAGGACGCAGACCAGACAGTGTTGTTTTTTTTTGTGAAAGCGTCCATCGCGTGCAGTCGCAAAGGGTTGTTTCAGTTTTTACAAAACTATTCCACTGAAGGATGCGTCATTAATCACGGCATTATTTGTAGAGTAGATTAAAGGTTTATTCTCTGGATATATAATAGTCAAGGCCAATTGTTGGTTTCTGCGTGACTTTGAAAGCGGGCCCGCAAGCACTTCTATTCAGACTGCAATAGATGCACATTCCCCTTCGTACCAAACAAACAGGGTCTCTTGTGGATGTTTCTGAAATCTGGCTGTGACTTTGCACTTTTGAAAGGAAGTAGCAGCTGCTAACAGAGTACGCTGGTAGTGATTATTCCTGAGGTGTACCGAGCACAGTGGACAAACATAGCTACAGGATTTCTGGAGAGTTCAGAACTTCCTACCTGCACCGGCGATGTTCAAATCAAATTGTTTTCCTGCCACCTTTGCAGATGCGTGCTCACGGTCACCAGTTTTGTGCTTTGCGAAACTTGCAAACAAACAGATGCGGAAACCATGTTCAGTGTTCAAGGAGGCAACAGTTGTTTTTTTTGCTTAATAAAGTTCAGCTGTGTCTCTATAATGTGTTTCTATGTGCACTCTTTCTGGTAATAGAAACCGCAAATTTGAAAATCTTACTGGTTCAGTTTCTTCTTCTCTCTTTATCGCAGCTATCGTCGATCTGCACTACGTAGCAGATGATGCCAAATTCACATTTTTTGAGAACAATGTTTGAGGCTTTAAATTTGCTTGACATTTACATGGAAACACAGCTGCCGACATTCTTCGCAACTTTACGTAACTTACATTTGACAAGCATCAGTGTGAAGAATAGTGAAGCGGGGCCACATCGCTGCTCTGAAAACAGCTGTAAATACATTTCTACAGATAACATAATGGACAAATGGATCTTGGGTTTAAAGAAAAAAAAAAAAAACACATTCTTGCTAATGTAGCTGTTTGAGACATTACCTTTCTAAGATGGTCTCAAGACGTTTGAACCCAGACCACTTAAACCGTCAGCTCAGATGGGCAGAGTAAATGTCCATCAGTGGGAGCACATTAAAGGTTACTAAATGTCCACTTTCAGGCTGTGAATTATTTCCCCTTCCTTTGCGGCGCGCTTCTGTGTGTGAGCGTGTGTCCAAACGTGGACATTTATCACTGAATGCAGGGTTTCTAGTAGTTGTCACGGTGTAACAGGATTAGGTGCCTTCTCTGCTGCCTTACACCACATCGCCTTTTGTCGTGTGTGGGTGTGTGTGTGTGTGAACGGGGGTCTATTGGTGGAGTTTTGTCTCCGGGGGTCTTGCTGTCCTGTAAGCCCAAGGGGGGGTCCACAGTGTGCATGTTTTATTCCTGTGCTCAGTGTCTGCTCAGAGCTTGTAGAAATCCCTACAGCATGCCACTTTTTTTTCAAATCATGTTTACTGGAAGCAACGTTTTGTGGCGTAAAGTTAAAGTTGTGTGTTTGCTTTTCGATTTGTTTGCTTCTGATTTTACTTTGAGTCTTGACCTTCACGGCTGCAGTGCTGAATGCATGAAAAGATCCGTCGAAAACTCTCCCCGCCGCCTTCCTCTTCTTTAACTCTCTGTTCCTCTCTCCACTCGTGCATCAAGCATGATCTGTGTGTTTCTTTCTCTTTTGATTTTAAAGTCTAATTTTCACCTAGTTAAATTTTGCCTCAAAAAAGGGAGCATGTGGCCCGCTAAGCACTTTTTCTGCCACGGCAGCACAAAGTGACTCTTGGTGTGTGTATATATACACCGTGTATATATATAATATATACTTTGTGTGTATGTGTGTGTGTGTGTGTGTACATCAGTGTTCAAAGTGTTGTGTGTTATCAGTGGGATGAAACACCACCGCTGTAACAATGGGATTAAAGCTGTGCTTATGAAAGAAGCAATTAAATGGTATCTTATCTCATCTGCTTCTAACACCAAAAAGCACTTTCATATTTTACAAGTTTTCTCCGCTTCCTCTCCTCTGGAGGCACACATCGCTGATTGGTGGACAGTAAAACCGCCCTTTCATATGATTGGTTATTTAGACATGTCAGCTATGGATATGCTACACAACTTTATCCACTTTATTTGAGGAAACAATGTAGAAATATGACCAGATGTTCATGCTAATGAGTTTATACTTTGCTGCGTGTTTCGCTAAAATGTAATATATCGAGTTATCCAGCAGTAAACTTAAATGACAATATCACGCCTTGTATGTTGACTATAAGAGTTAAGCTAGAAAAGATCTGCTGAAGCAAGTGAAAAGTGACTGAGGTGTGGTGTAATAAAAACATGGGTGTCTTTTCCCAGATGATAAGATTCAAAGGAAGGGTCTGATAATACAGGAGTGAACCAATGATTTGACAAGGAGCCATTTAGGATTGCATCAACTAGGAGTGCAATTATTAACTTTTCTCCTTTTTAAAATGTTCTATTTCCTTCTGACCAACAGTCCTAAACCTGATGATATTCAGTTTACAGTGAAGTCAACACTGGAATCAGCTAATGTTTGGCACGTTTGTTTAAAAGGGACATGAATACTAAAATAGTAATTATATTTCTGTTGCTTAAATAATGGTTGAGAACTAGTCTGTGAAGCCAGGTTGATGTCCTCCAGCTTCTTCTTCACCGATTCATTGGTGTCTTTGGATTGTTTTTAGTCTGGTCTTCCCTCTAAGACCAGTTCGCCTTGGTAAAGCCTACAAGGGACACACAAAACTCCCCTCGAAGGCGGCGATTGGTACAGCATCAGCAGGTGTTGTACTTTACCATCATGTTAGCAGTAAAGCTCTTGAATGTTAAACCTTAACCTACGAACTCTGGGGAGCAAAGGCGGATACAAGCAGCCAACATTAGTTTCCTCCGTAGGGTGGCTAGGCTTAGCTTAGAGATAAGCTGAGAAACATCCAAGAAGAGCTCGGAGTAGAGTCGCTGTCTCTTCATGTTGAAAAGAGTTAACTGAAGTGGTTCAGGCATCACATCTGGTTGCACTCCTGGATATTGTGTGCCTCCCTTTGGGGTTTTTTTTTTTTTTTCTGGGCACATCTGGAAGAAGAACCCATGGTTGATCCAGAACTCACTGGAATGCCCTGTTTACTTTCTGCCACCACGACTTGACTCTGTATGAGCGTAAGAAAACGGATGGATAAACAGCGATTTAATGGAATAATTCTGCAGCTCTGGGATCAAACATAATTAGAAGATTTAACACTTGGAAATTAGCCACTTAATTCATAATTCACAATAGTATCTGGAGTCGAGGATTAGACTTTGTAATACTATATTCAGTTGGAATATTTCGACTCCAGTTGTCATACTTCAGCTACAGAGCTAAAGATACAAAACCTAAAAGATATAAACTCCACGATTACTTTAAAAGCTTGCTATTGTTTTGGGCTAAATCTTCCTTAATGGTCTTTGGTCCATCTGTTCATCTCCATCGCAGGACACGTCCTGACGGCGAGATAACAAATGAGCCGTTTTAAAGCTATATTATGCATTTTTCATCACCCGCAATGAACGGACAAAACTCGTCACCCTGTGCTCTCTCACTTCCTCTCCCTCCCCTCTGAAGGGAATAGAAAAGAAGGCGCTAACAGGGTGTATTCACGGCTATTACCTTTAATCATCTTTCATCTCTTCATTCTGAGTGGTGGGAGGGAGGAGAAGACGGATGAGAGAAAAGCAAAGAGATGTAGCGGTGGGGGAGAAATGGCCGTGTGATTGAAGAGGGTTTGTCAGGATAATTCTCTCTGATTGGAGTCTCGGTCTCCTCTCGCGGTTGTGGTGAGTATCAGAGCTGCTACTTAGGCTTGACCTGGCCTCTTTGTCCTCTGTGTCATCCCCTCCCTCCCTCGCTTCTGTGGCTGCCTCTGTCCATCCAGGGCCCCGAGTCTCACATAAAAGAGGCAGCAAGGAATGCAGATTTTCCAGGATGGCGGTGTTGAATTTGGTGACGGAAGAAGAAAGGCGATATCCTCCGAACTGTGGGTTATTTTAGCTACTTATTAGTCGGGTTTAAGCTTGAGATAAGATCTAGGAATGATTCACGTAAGGCGGCGAGCCATTTTTTAATCAGCGCAACTCCTCCTCGTTGAAATAAAGAATTTTCCATCAAACTGAATGTGATGACTGAGCTTACTGGAGGTACGGATCCAGCTGGCATCCAGGCGCTCATCGCACAGTGTTTTCAGCTAAAAAAAACCAACCTTTCTTCAGTTAGAGAGGCTCTCGGAGCGATGCAGATTGCGTTTCATTGACCTGACCTGGCTGAGCTGCAGCTGATGGGCTTTTGGTGAAAGAAGTTATTGAATCAATTTTGGAGTCCAGCTTTCTTTTTGGATCTGGAGTTGAGTTTTTGTATTTTTTGGCCCGTGAATGTGGAAATCCTGATGTGATTATTTATCTGTTTATCACTTACAACGTGTCTCCATTGTAGAGGATCATTAATAAGTCATCATGATCTGATTTTTGAGACAGAACAGCTGCTACTGATGATGTGATTTATACAGCACAAGTAAATGTTTGCACCTGCTTTGCGGAAAAAAAAAAAAAAGCGAGTGCATACTAAGAGCAGCAGAGCAACATTAGCATTGATTCGGAGTTGTGTTTCTGGCTTCCAGATGAATGCAAATCCAATATTCTTTTTCCTTTTTAGCTTTATCTTGTCTCTACCAACTCCTGAGAAAAATGTCTGGCAATTTTGAAGCTAAAATGCTTTGCTGGGTTGTAGGGCTGGACCCGAATAGCAGAATAGCCGACTATTCGTTCGTTGTGCTGGAATCGGGATTTCAATTTTGATCTCCGAATATCGACGCCGCCGCCACTGATGACAGAAACGCCCGCTAACAGTGCCGTGACCGCTAACCTAAACACCTAAACTGGTGTTAGTAGCCCCCGTTGGAACCAATACCCAGTCTCCACCACCGCTCTGCACCCCAAAATATTCGGAGTATTCGTCATTAATTGGTGCTGAATATCCGGAGAACAAAAATTGCTCTTCGGACCAGCCCTATGTTCACCAGCTCGTGGCTAACTCCGCCGTTTGCAGAACAGCAAGTTGACTTCTAGAGATTCTTTTGCCGCCACCAGAAGCAAGGTTTAAAAGACTAACTTGGACTGATCAAAACAGTGACATTAGGAGACTGAAAACAACCAAAAACATAAAGTAATATATCAAAAGAAGCTCTCTACAGAACTGGAGAACTACAGCGTTGAGTTATAATTCTCTGTGGGTTCCACCATTAGCAGGCAGTTTTGCATTGCATCCAGTCATTTGATCCGTAGCAAAAAAAAAATAAATAGAGCAGCTTTATTGCATAGTGAGAACTGAAAAGACTAAACAAAACAATCGTTAAGTGAAATTAGCGGCATGTTTTCAGTCACCTCTCACCAACATACCGTGTGCAGTCGCTGTTCTGGGTGCAGCAAGCCGGCGCTCCCTCGGTTTTCGGGGTCATGAGACAGATAACAGCAGAGGCCCCGCAGTAACAGATGCCTGTTCACATTCATTATTAGTTATTAGCTGCTTCCCCTGTGGCTGCCACGCAATCCACATATCATACGGCCAGCACACCACACGCACACACACACTCCCAAACACACACTGCATTGTGGATTTGATACAGTCTCATTTTTGTGCCCGTACAGACAGTATTTAACTACACACACACAAACACACACATTGTGCATACACTAAGTGACCCTGGCCTGCACACCCTAGGGGGGTTCCCAAGCTATTTAACCACAGCCTTTGTTGCAGGGGTCCATAGCTTAGCTTGGCACACCTTTTAACTTACAAAGACCATTTCATTGGAAGCCAGTGGTTACTGAGGCCTGGGGGCACTTTGTGTGTGTGTGTCTGTCTTATGGTGGGAAAAACCAAAACACTCTGATCAGAACCTCCTCAATTGTCCAGTTCCTGCTCTTTTCATTCATTTTTCCCCCCAAACTTCCTTCTCTGCACCTTTCTGTCCAGACTAAATGAAACTAATTCAGGTCCAAAGGTGCCTCAGTTTTGGCGGTTGCAGCGCCGAAATCTCCTCGCTCAAAGCCGAGGTGTCGCGAAAAAGATTTATGTGAATCAACAAATAAAAAAAAAATTGAAAGCAACCCACTGTGGCGGCTTCAAATGGGGTTGCTATGCATGCTAGTTAGGAGAACCTTTGGTAGTCTGAGTCGGTGTATTGAATCTCTGAGGTGAAACCAGGCACTAGTTTTTACTGTGTTGCCAGGTGACTAATTCAGCAGGCTAAATAGAAGGCAGCGCAACGGTAGCTGACGGGCGAGCAGAGGGCTGAAGAATGCTTTTGATATCGAACACCACAAAGCCAGGAAAGAGTCATTTTACCAAAAGCCAAGAAAGGCCACGTAGGACTTGCCAGGACCAGCTCTAAATGCTGCTGGCACCCAGTAAAAAAAAAAAAAGTCTTACTTTATTATTATAGGGAGCTACATTTCCCATGGCAACAAGATACAGAGATGAATCCCACAAGTGATGTACGATCTTTTGAACTCCAGAGGTGCAGCCCTTCTGGCCATTCAGGCTGAAGACCAATGGCTGACATCCTCTTTTTAGAAAAGCAGAAGCTAGAAGGATCCCAACTTAAACCACTGGTATAAATCATTTCAAGTCCAAATGCTTTTATATCTGAACACTTACAAAACACTGAAGCATGACTTCAGTACATTTACACAAAATTCAAGAAAATACTCCCAGATTAAGGCAGCACTGTTGGAACTGTTATGTAAAAGCCTTAGTCCGATTAGTTTGACTGTATTAAGCTCATGATCTGCTTTAATGCAACCCAATTAACACACCTAGATGTTTGCTCACTCAACCACATTTTTTACTCGAAGATGTTGATTTGAGCCAGAATGAGTAGGCAAAATGTACTTTTTAAAGTTTTAAAGTTAAATCCTACTTTCATCATACATTATGGACTTAAGACACTTAAATTTAAAGTCTGCCTTTTTCGCTTTTTTCATATTTTGTAAAATAAATATTCTGAGAAACATCTGACACAAATTGTTGAAGCATTTATGTTGAAGGTCGGACTGTAAAGTTGCACTTGTCAATACTTTAACACTAAAGTATGAATCAAATGTGACCTCTATCAGGAAAATAGCTATTTTTCCCGTTAGCTCTACGGCGCTTAGGGCATCTTTTTTTTTTTTTTTAGCAGCGTAGTTAACAGGTGCAGAAAGCAGCATAAAAAGCTCTGATGAACCTTCTTTCCACTACTTGCCCAACATCAAACTGCAGACCGTTGGCAACTAGCTGTTCAGGAGCTCAGTGTTTTTCGTCAGGAGTTGGTGGAGACCAAAGCAGAGCTAAAAGAAAAGTAAATATAGGTCTTTTGCACCCAGTGTTTGCACTTCTGTACTATATGTTGCATGAATTTTGGAGTGGGCAAAGCGCTGTTTATGTCCACGAATAACACAACAGATAGCGAACACTTGGATAAATGCTTTGGTGGGGCAGCTGTGAAACTCTGAAAATGCCCCGTTTCTGTTACTTAAACCCGATTATTCACGGAAATGGAAATTTTCTCCAGGGCGACAAAACGCAGTGTAATAAACTCATGTATTCCTTCCTTCTTTTAGCCCATGTCTGCCTCCATAGTCACGTCTGCTGCCAGCAGTATTGTGTCATTTCTGTCTGCTAACTTAAGGGGGAGTTCCCCTGTTCGTCTGTCTCCTCTCCCTCAGGTCCTCACACTGAAAGGACCTCTTCTTTTGTCGTAAATTGTGTGTCTGTGTGCGTCTGTGTGTGTGTGTGTGTGTGTGTGCGCACAAGGGCAGGCTGCTGTGACATTTCTTCCTATTGAGTTCAAAGAAGAGAGAGGGAGTGTTTATAACACGAGAAAGCAACTATAAGATCTCAGTGTCTGAATCTGTCAGTCCTTCACACATGCACACACACACACACACACATGCACACACACACCCGATGAACCTGCCTCACCCTGGGGCTTGAAAACTTAGAGCTTGTCTTTGTGGTCCATCTTGTGCCACTGCATTGTCTGCTGTTTCATTCCTACCTAATGATCAGCACATTGACTTCCTATTATAGAAACACAGTCAATGGGATTTTTTTTTCCTATAAAAATACAACGGAAGATATTTGAGCTGCAAACAGAGCTTGGTTTGCACACACCCACACACACACACACACACACCCACACACACAGTAGATACTTTCAGAACTGACGTTTTTTTCCGCCCATGGGTTTAAAGTGAGACCAGACTAGCTTTGTGTCAAAGGAAAGATATTTTCATTCACACAGGGCCAGGTTTAGAGCGTTGTGTGCACAGCAGCTATGCACGAACACACACTGAAATCTGGTCACTCACCTTGTGTGTTAGTGTGTGTGCGTGAGTGCGCATCCCCTTTGATGATTGTACAAGAAAGAAAAAAAAAAAATCCACCTCATCATCAAATCCTTCTTTTAATAACTGTAGTGCTAGCCAAGGGCTTACTCTCACTATCCTCATCTTCTTTTCACTCTCTTTGATAATTCTTATTTAACAGTTAAAACGCCTGTAAGTCCTGAAGGGTGTTTGCTCGATTCGCTCCATCACTTGTGTGTTTGATTGATGCGCTTAAATCCTCGTCAAGCAGTGTGCATGTAAAAGTGTGCGCCTGTGCATTTTTACTAGAATCCGACCAATACTACATTTCTAGGGCCAATACTGATTGATTGAAGACACTGCTGGACTCGGCATCACGATCTGCTCAGCAGTGATGCTACATGTGCTGCAGACACGGCTTACAGGATTGTGAATGGTAGAATCAGAGCTGCTCAATGCACAGTGTGATGACACCTTTTCTGAATTACCCCAAGCATCATTTTCTGTATTATTTTGTGTAAAAGAACATTTTCATGCTGACATGTATCGGACATCATGTACTCCAATACTGATATATGTATGATAGGCCAATGTCAGCGAACGAAACACTCAAATAAGGACTTGAGGTGCCAACAAAAATGAGTTAAGAAATGTGTAGTTGCAACAAAGTGCTGGTGAAAAGGGGAACTATACACCAGGAATTAGGTTGAGGATCAACTTGTTTGCCGATGACACTGCATTTTCTTACCAAGACAGTGGGAGCACCCCCACTGTGCCAGTACAACAATCCCAACTGAATCTTTAGAAGAGTGTGTCCTGTTTAACTCAACACCAAAGTTGGTCTGAACACAGTGAAAAATTGCTTCCATCAGGCATCTGTTGGCCTGACTTCACTGAAGTTAAGTTTAAGTTCATGCAACAAGCCGATTTTTCCAAAATGGGATGATAAACTAAACAAAAACCGAGTACAGCAATACACACCATGAACCTCTGCTCTAAAACTCTAGTTCTCTGTGGAGTTTACCTTTATTCAAGCTTTTTATAGAGCTACGAGTCGGATAAGATGAAACTTTAATGGCCCCAGTGGGGAAAGCGAGTCTGATCACAGATTTACCCTACGCATCACCCTACATTACATTACATTTAGCATTTATCTCAGGTATCCAGGGAGGCCTATAACAGGGCTTCTAGTTTGTCACTGTCAAATGAAGTGTTACATTTTTTCGGTTCCAGTGGGCGCAGCTTCCACGTGGTCCTATGTCGGTTTGAAACGAGGAGAGGAAAAGTCTATGCTATCCAGTGTTTCCTGCTAATTTAAGCGAGAGCAGGCAGAGACCTGTGAGCTCACTGGCCTCCATGCAGCGCCGTCGCCGAGCACTCCACACTGTCTTTCCAAGCTCTATTCATTAATTCATTTCTTATTGGGACGGAGATAACAGGATTAGTGCTCCAAGCATCCAGGAGTCAGCAGGGAGGGAGGGGGGGGCCCTTTAACCCTCTTCCCTCCTGCAGACAATGGCTGTGTGTGTGTGTGTGTGTGTGTATGTGTGTGGTTGTGTGACTTTGTGATTGTGTGGGTGTGTGTTTGTGTCCTTGCCAAATGGGACCAGTGCCTCTTCCAGCTAAGAAAATCAGCAACACACACACACTCGCAGCACATTCTCGAGCTCTCATCTTTCTCCTGGTTTGTCTCCAATCATCCACTTCTCTCTATTGTCTGCAGGCCTCCAGCAGAGTCGTGTCAACAAAGCCTTATATCACAGGGATTTTTCAACAAACGCTACTTTTCTATTGATTCGTGATTGATTTAGATGCAGACCTTTTCTGGATATGGCCACTCAGAAGAAGTCATATTTCATTGAACCGTGCTCGAGAAGTCAAGTAGTTATTTTATTGCAACACAGCCTTTAAAGAGAGCAATTTTAAACTGTATTATAATATTACGGGTTGGCTTATATAACGATAACGGTATTAAAGTGTTTTATTATCAAGCTTCAGGTTCCAGTAAGAAGTTCCACTAATGGACCACCTATAACTCAGTTTAATATCCACACATTAACACATGGTACTTGCTGGAAATAGACTTGCAAAATGACTGACAGTTAAACTCTTCCAAGTCTGTGATGGGGAACGCAACAGGTTGAAAGATGAGCTCGCCCCAAAGTCAATATTTGTGTAAGACTCCATTGAAGGCGATGCCTAGTTAGCGATGATTGCATCCATCTATCCATCATCTATACATCGCTTAATCCTCACTAGGGTCATGGGGGGCTGGAGCCTATCCCAACCGACTCAGGGTGAAGGCAGGGGACACCTGGACAGGTCACCAGTCTATCACAGGGCTACACTTAGAGACAGACAACCAAGCACACTCACATTATGGACAATTTAGAATCACCAATTAACCTCAACATGTTTTTGGACTGTGGGAGGAAGCCGAAGAACCCGGAGAGAACCCACACTGCACAGGGAGGACATGCAAACTCCACACAGAAAGATCCCAGTGCCCCCACTGGGATGCGAACCAGCGACCTTCTTGCTGCTACGAGGCAACAGTGCTACCTTGCAGCCCATGATGATTACATGTCTCGGGAATTTTACGATTGTGATGCTACATGTAGCGTCTTTACAACACTGCTGGAAGAAGGGGATGTGATTTACTTTGGAAAAAAGTTAGTTGTTGTTCATTTTGGGTTTAGGCACCAAAACTACGGTGTTTAGGTTTAGGACAATATCACGCTTAGTTTGAGACTTTTACATGTTAGAAGCTTAGAGACCAACATTTTTTGCTTTGGGTAATGAAAAATGTCATGGTTTGGGTTAAATACAACCCTTTCAGTACACATTTGAAGCATCTCCTCCACTTTCTGGGTTACCAGGGTGGGAAGTACCGCTCCATCGAACACGAGAACATCGGTCGACCAAGAGCGTTGAAGTTCAAAGACTATGTGGAAAAAAATGTGACATTTGTTGGGTGGTGAGGCTGAGAACTCCATATGTGGTTAGAGTCAAGAAAATGTCTTGTTAGACACTAAACGATGGGAGAAGCTTGGTTAAGGTTAGGCACCAAAGATTAGGATGAGGGAAAATGTCAAGGTTTGAGTTGAAATGCAGCTCTTTTGCTACATGTTTGAAGCTTCTCCTCCACTTTCTGGGTAACCAGGTGAGAAGTCCCGCTCCATCGATTGGTTGCCTAAAAATGCACGACGATAAAGGGATAAAGAAAATTAAAAAGCCTCCTTGATGAGTAACACATTTGTGATAAACGTAATCTGGCAGAAAATATGCTTAACGTGCAGTTTAGTCGTACTGGAAGGGTTTTTTTTTTTTCACTTTTTCTGTGGAGGCTGGCTGTAAAAGAGCAGGTCGTGAATGCTCACGCTGTCTCCTGGTTGGCTCTTCCATTTGTTCTCTCTCTCTCGCTACAACAGCGCTTTTCCCCCCCTCTCGTTCTTACTCGTCCTCCGTCCCCCTCCCTCCGTCGCTCTGTTGAGACAGACTCTATTGCCTCCTCTCACTGTTACTGTGGAGAAACTGGCAGCATGCGTCCCAGGAATGCAAGCATACACCACATTCCTGCACACACACACACACACACACACACACACAGACTCACAACCACCCGGTGCCCTGCCAGCTTTGCGGGTCATTGTATTTGGCACGTGGCCACTATCTTCCCTACACTGCACACACACACACACACACACACAGACACACAAAACACACACTCGCCCCCTGCCTGACTCCTGCCTTGGCAGACAGCTCCTGCTGAGTAAGGAGGCCCTCGCTCTCTCCTTTTCTTTCTATCTCTGTCCCTCTATTTCTGTACCTTTAGCTCCTTTTCCAGCCCAGCCTTTGCTCCCTTCCCTTTATGTCCACGCAGTAGGGCTCACATCGCCTCTTCCTACATATTTAACACGTTCCCCGGCCCGCAGGAGAACGAGTAAACCCGAGGCGCTCCCATTTTTTTTTTTGGCCCATTATTCCCGACGCCAGCTCCCGTCCTATCACATCTTTCAAAGGGTTTTACCGTCAGCTGTATTGCGGCACCGCTAAGCCCCGCTGCATGCTTTTTGAATTGACACGTCGTAACTGGATGTGAAGATTTAACTTTGGCCATTACTCATGTCTTTATTCTCCTGCTGGCAGTAATGTCTCAACAAATAAGAATTAGAGGTGGGGCGCCTGGGATTCAGGTAGCTACATTTAGCCTTAAGCTATAGACGATGTTTCACAATGGCACCTAGTGTATGGCCGGGCTTTCTCAATCCCCTCAGAGTGACTCAGAAATTAATTATCAACGTAAGCTGCTGCAAAAACAACAGCACGGCTTCAGATGGGCGACCTCACCGTGTGCAGCTAAAGAACGGTTGCGTCAGCATCAATACTTTGCTTAAACTCACACACTGCGAGCGTGCCGAGTGTTGATTAGGGGATATGTACACTGAATGACATCTGAGTCACCGGGACAAACGTTAAGCTGTTTTCTGTACAATGACTACTGTTCAGTAAGCCATATGGATAATAACAGTATTTAGTGCGAGTGAAAAACGGGGCAGGCAGTGTGCGAGATAGTTTTTTTTTTTCATTTTATTTTTTGTGTGTCTGCTGCAGTGTCCTGTCTGAGTGCATGGTTCTGGTATGAGAAGTATGGTCAAAACTCCCCTCCGGCTCATTCTTGGAGAGCTTTTGGAGGGAAGGAGGAAGAGCACGTACTTCGTATTTCGCTCGATAATTAATGCTTTGATAAACTCGCCGTCCCCCAAGAAACCTTTGTGAATCATAAACGTGTAATACTCTATTGCTTTAGGGTGCCTGTGTGCGCAGACGATGCTAACAAAGCCATCTGGCAACATCTGCCGAATACAGATGTTGGTGTAAATTGCTTAAATATAGATGCTTTGAGCGCTGACATTAACCGAAACCTGTTCGCTCCTTTCCCGTATTGATCCTCTGGCGATTTCGTAACACACGGTAGAATTGCGAAATATCCTCATCAGTATATTGGAAAGTGTTTCATGTTTTCTTTGATGGATAATCAAAGCCTCTCCTTTTTTTTTTTTATAAATTCTTGGCACGAAAACAACTGCGTGATTGCCTTCCAGGAGACACCGTCTGTAAATTTGTGCCCCTGTATTTAAACGATATCACGCCTCCCCTCTTCTCTATGATGGCCAGCTTTACGGCCCACTGTCGAGTGTGGCTGTTAATATCGGATATAAACACAGATTTCTGACAGATTGGCTTTTAATCAAACTGTCGCCGGACATGGCAGCCAAATGTGTTTGTCTAATGTTTTACAGCTGAGTAGGTTTTAGTCCCTCTGATACAGTTACATGAAGAATTGAAAAACTGAAGGGGATTTTGTGTTTTTTTTTCTTCTCTGTTTACAATCTCTTTTACGCAGGTTTTCTCAACTGCGTAATTGCAGCTGGTGCAGGGACTCGGCACCACCGCCGAGACTTTGTGGAGCTGATTGTCGATGCCTCCTTGCTGATGATTGTCTTCTGATCTGCGGCCAGCACTTCTAATCAGCTGCTCATCACACAGAATATGGTTTTGCTTAGAATAAATGACCACTAATGTTGCTTCACCTGCTTTTCAGGAGGCTGGAAGTCTTAAGTTGTGGCAGGTGGCGCCGACATGTGTTCCTTATTAGCTAACCGATTTTCACGGGGAAATAGCGAAACAAAGATTTGTCCGATAATGGATTGAGATCACAGCAAAGCGTTTTTTTTTCTGATTGATTTTATCCACCACGCTCGTCCGTCATGAAGCTGGAACTTGCCAGGGCCTTGACTCACAAGTTCAAATCAGCTCTCTGCGCCCATTCACACTCCCTACCCAGCACCGCACTTGAGGTAAAAAAGCCTTTCCCAAATATTGGTCCAGCTCCCTCCACAGCCGCCAGCTGAGTCTCATTCAAGTTCCTCTGTGTTTCTTATCCCCACTCTTGTGTCCAAGATGAAAAGAGGATCCTGTTGTGTTTCTGTTTTGTAGCCCGGCTCTGCCTCTTTTCACCGGGATCTGATGAACACAACTCGTTTTAACTGCCGAGCCTCTCTTTGGCTGCACTTTTCTTTATACCTGAGAAGAGAGAGGGAGGAATGGTGTGTTTCTGTATCCGTGTGTGTTTTCGCGTCCGTCCGTGTGTGTGTGTGTGTGTGTGTATACGTTTCATTGTCATGCCAAGGACAAGCGGGCCTGTCCCGTGCCAAGTGGTGCCAAGCCAGCTGGCTGTCGCTCATGCTTTTGTTTTGCGCTATGCTCTGTATTCAGCCCACGACACACATTGTTGTGAAGAGTCTTTCACTTGCTCTCCCTGCCTTGTCCCCTTTGTGTGTGTGTGTGTGTGTGTGTGCGTGTTTGTGTGTGTTTGTCTTTTGTGGCAGTGACCTTGGTGTGGAAAGAAAACTAGAAACACAAGTGGACCAATAGAGAGAATTAGAAATTAAATGCTGCTGCGTGTAATCACCTACTTAATAGCCACTGGTGTTTGACTTTGGACGCGCAGTAACTCTGGTTTTCATCTGTTGTTACACCGCCGAGGTGAAGGGGCGCAGCTGTGGTCGGATCCGGACTGCTGCTGTTCTTGCGTCTCGCGTGTGACTTCCACGTTTGTATTCGGTTGTAATACAAGGAGCTAGAAATGAAGAATGATCAGTTACCAGACCTTGGTTTCAGTTGCCAAGTTGGACTGCACTTTTTTCTAAATGGGTTTGTTGCCACTGAGCATAGCTGTAAAGATGTTAGCACGCTTTAAATGAAGTGCTTTTTGGAGTGTCGGAGTCTAAAACTTTACTCCAGTGCCTGCATCCAACAGTTTTGTGATTTCCCAAAACTGACCAATCAGTTGCAGTTTTTTGGCCAGATGTGTGGCCGTGGAAAAGTATGCAGGATTTGATCTTCTATCTCGATCTCTCTTTTTTTGGACCCAAGAAAGGGAGAAACTATCCAACAGCTTTCGCCTTTATTTGCACATCCCATCGCTTCTTGCCCTCTCCCTGGAACAGCAGTGTTTTGTTTTTTTTCTTTGTGGAAAACCTTTTAGAAATAGCATTCTTCTTCCTAGTGTTGGTTGAAGCTTGGCCTCAGCAGGAAGTTGCACAGCGATGGTTTTGTCTGTGCAAAGCGTGTGGTTCTAGAAGCCCGGTGATCACCTGGGACTACCTGCAGCGCTAGTTGGTATCAATTGTATTTGGCAGGTAACAGCTAACTCGGTAGCAATCCTGGAGCATGCTAGTGCTTGTCAGACACAATAACTGTCAGAGCTTCTTTGTATTTTGTCTGTGCTGCAGCATTTTTCTCCGTGGCATTTTATTATTAGGGCTTGGACATCATTTTATTTAATAAGGAGCTATTCAGAGACAAGAAGTCTAACTTGATAACTGGGAGCTTGGACGCTAACACATGTTTTTTGTCTCATGTTGTTGCCATTTCAATGCTAACGTGACCAAATTCCTGAACTTGGAAACTTCAGTCAGAAGTCAGAACTCGGCACGTTGCACAAAAGGTTTTTGTTGCACACATCGGATTGATTTTTTTTTTTAAAAGAAACCGGTCCTTTGTTAGCGTTTGTTTGTGCCAGACAGGTACATCTTTACTGTTATGCAACCGTCATATTCTGAAATCCTTTTCATTCAACAGTTGTTTTAATTCTTTCGGCGGTGTCATTTCAATAGTCACGCCAAAAAAAAAAAACTTCACAGACTTGAACTCCTGTGGCAATAAGAAAGCGTCTCAAAAGAAGTTGATTGGCTGCTTCTCCCCATGTGGCGACCCATGAGAGGATATGTTTAAAGTGTCTGTTCATCAATATTCATGAGCGGAGTGCAACCCTGCAGCCCCCTCCGCCGTCCCACCTCCTGCTGCCTCATGTGTCCAAAGCTGTTTTTAAATCTACATAATTTGGGTTGAAGTGCCTTTCAGATGGCCTTCCCTGTTCTAACACTTTCCGGAAACAAGGGAGAGACACACTTATTAATCAGGCCCTCATTGTGTGTGTGATAGCTTGTGTGTGTGCGACGGAGACGGACAAACAGGGATAGACGGCTGCAGAGGGAAAACCCACAGCAGAAGAGAGACAGGAGATTGAATGGGAGAGAATTGGCGAGGAAGAAAAAGAAAAATCAGAAGTAGCGTGTGTGTGTGTGTGTGAGAGAGAGAAACAGACCAAATGAGATGAGGAGGAGTCATGCTGCATTCACATTGTGGCCTAAAAAAGCGAAACCAGCTGGCATGGTGAGACGTTGGTCAACCGCAACAGCAAACTGCCACGGTGGTTTTAGAAAACAAGATGTTCAACTATTTCATGCACATCCATGCAATTAAAAGTGTTCTCCGTCTCCGCTAACTGTTTTGAGCACTTCATCTCGACTGGATGAGGGGACCCGCGGGAGCCGGATGTGGTAGAATCCATCGAAAATCGTAGTTTTTGCCTCTGTGCACGACCACGGCGGATCTGAAATCAAGCAACCAAGATGCGACGGCTTTAATTCAGAGGGTTTAATAAACTGTTTAGGAGTTTAGAAAATCGATGAAAATCTGGACCCCTTGTACGTCACCGAATGCAGCCTCCTTCCTTTAAATGCTTCCTTGCAGCCGCCTTCAGTTCCTGCTGGTTTGTGGATCCTTCTGCTCTCAGTTTTGTCTCCAGTGAGGGAAAACATGTTCGGCCAGGTTGGGGTCAGGTGGCTGACTCAGCCGTTTGAAAGCGTTTTATTTCTCTGCATTAGGAAGCTCCTGCATTGCCTTTGGGTCATTATCCGTTTGTACTTCTTGTCAGCTTCGCAGCATTTTACTGAATCTGAGCAGAAAGTGTAGCTCCGTACACTCCAGAATTCATGCTGCTTCTGTTATCAGCAGCCACGCCATCAATAAACACCGGTGACCCAGATCCACTGGCAGCCATGTATGCCCACAGCATCACACCGCCTCCCCACGATGATGTTCAGGATCGTGGACCGGTGCTTTCTTTCTCCGACCTCTTCTCGGTATTCTGGTTCAAGTTCATTTGGTTTATTCAAAGTGTCGTGTTCCAGGACTGAGCAAGCCTTCTTAGATGTTTTCTATTAAGGTCTGATTTGGCGTCTCTGCTCTTGAGTGCTCCGGTTGCTCTTCATCTTGAGGTAAATCCTCTGCATTTACATTAATAAAGACGTCTCTTGAGCATACACTTTGACAATAATACGCCGGCCTCCTTGAGAGCGTTCTTGACTTGGCAAGATGTTGTTAAGGGCTTTTTCTTGACCAAGAAAATAAATCTGCCATCATCCACTTCAGTCGTCTTCCTGGTCTCGTGGTGTTGCTGAGTTTGCCATCGCATTCCTTGTTTTTAAAAATTGACCAAACTGCTGAGGTGGTCACTCCTGTTTGTGTTTTGTGTTTTCAGCCTAATGATGACCTCCTTCACTTGCATGGATTACACTTTGGACTGCATGTAACAGCTAGAAAATGTAAATTCAACACTCTTTTATCTCCTTATTTGCTCTGGAATAACATGGAAACATGGCCATGAAACTGCTCATTACTCAATTGTCCAATTACAGTAGAGGAATTATAACAAAATGGAACAGTTAATTCAATATATTTTAACAAAGTTCTTGAATTAAAGCTGAAAGTCTCCACTTTAGTTCGTTTAAAATCCATGTAAACATGAAAAGTTTTGGAACTTTTTGCTAATCAGCCCTGCCAGAGTTTACCATCATTCTCCAGTTGGAAACCATTAACACTGCCATTTACATTTACAAGTATCCAACAAGGGCACAAACAGAATGTACATTTTGCCATTAAACAAGTCTCGACTTCAACACCCATAGGTATTCTGTTTTCTTGCCAACATCAGGAAGTATTGACATCCATTTCTCTATCATTAAGAGGCCAGTTCCCTGCCTTGGTTTGGCTGAATATGTTGTTAGGTTTGACGGCGCCACAGCGGCATTTACACCTGAATTCTGTTTATTTTTTATGCCCAATCAACCGGAACGTATTCATGTCTGAAATAAACAGATATTCTGGACGGAGGTCATGCGGCAGCTCCTCTGGAAGCCTCCAAAGAGGAGATCTGAATACAGCCTCATTACACTCCATTCACCGAAAGTAACGAACGAAATGAGCTGCACCAAAGTCAGGTACGCGGCTCGGCCTCGGTCGTTCAGAGACTAGTTCGTCAGTGATTTGGCTGAAAGAAATAACTGAAGCGTAAAAGAATGCAGGTCCGGGATGCTTTTCTTTAAGAAGTTTCACAATAGCTGTTTTCAGTGCCAGAGGGAAAATACCAGGAAGAAGAGAATGACTGACAAATACCAGTGCTTCATTCCCTTGACAACTGAACACCGTAAGAAAGGTGGCCGGGTTGGACTCAAATCAGAAGGTTGTAGTTGCGTTTTTGTCTTTCGTTGCAGCTTTAATCCAAAGCTTCAGAGTGGTTCCTACAGGTTTAAGCTCCTCATTCTCAGATGTCCTTTAATATTTGTTCTTTTTGATATCGATAAAAAAAAAATATTGATTTGTGAAACATGAGTCATTTGTTTGAGCTTCGGTTTTTGAGCCCTGCATACCAGCGGCGCACATGCTGACACGTATACTGTATATACAGTACATTCTCACGCACACTCGCACACAACTTTAGCCCCGGGGTTGTTGTTACTGGCCTTTCATTGTCCATGCAGAAGGGATTGGAGGGCTTGCATCACTGTTGGTTCAATCTTAAGCCGTCCCAGCACTGTGTGAATCCAGCCTATTGTGATGGCCTGTGATTTGTGTGCGACTTTTGTGTGTGTGTGTGTGTGCGGTGCCATACTGAGCCAGGCCAACGAGTGCAGCCCGATCCCTCCTATCTGCCCTATATATTATCAACTCGGAGAAAAATGACCCTCGTAATAAAGGGGCAGAGGGTAGAAGTAAAAAAAAAAATACATTCAGGGTTTATTTTAAAGCGCATTCACGGAAAAAGAAGAACAAGAAGAAAAAGAGCGATTGAATGACTGAATGGAGTAAGTGAGAGAATGGTGTGCCTGGCATTGTGCGTCTCCTGGTGCACGTCTTAAAGGCCTCCCTCGCCCCGGCCATGTGTGTGAGTGAGTGAATGAATGTCTAGCGATTGGAAACCTTTTTCTTTTGTAAACTCAAGTCTCTGCCAGAGAGCATTGTGGAGCGTTGTTTACCAGCCTCCCCTCCTTTGTTCTGACGCTGTGTGTGTGTGTGTGTGTGTGTGTGTGTGTGTGTGCATGCGCATGCGTTGTGTGTGTCCTTGTGTGACAGTTGACATTATCAGATGATTGTTCCCACGACTTGCCTGTGTGTTCACGCACACGCATGCCTGTGTGTGGTTATGTACATGACAGCTGACATTATTGGATCGCCACTGTTGTGTGTGTGTGTGTGTGTGTGTGTAGAGCTGCATGCTTGTATGTGTGACAGTTGACATTATTGGATGATTGCTTGTGTGTGTGTGTGTGCGCGTGCTTATTTTCCATTCAAACACGGCCTGTGGTTTGACAACAAGATGATCTAAAGCAGCAACACACAGTCGCCTGTAGGAGTTACCTTGTGCGTCACTCCTTCATTCAACGCGTTATTGACTGAGCGTCGCAAACTCGTGTTAGCGGCTTCTCAGACTGCAGCTCAGTGTTTCATAAACTGCTGTCGAAACCTCAGCGGTAGCTTTTGTCAATTGTGGTCGTCACTGCTCTTTCAATTCATGTCAAATCAGGCCTCATTCATTGGAAACTCTTGCTGTGCCACCAAACCTTCTTCAACCTCATTTTAAATAATGGCAAGCTTCTGAATATGCCGCATTCGCCAGGCTACAACTGTGGGCAGCTGTGTCTACAACACACAGCAGACAGGTATTGAGGTTGTTTTTTTTTTTTACTCTCAACTACAAGCTGGAACAACGTGATAAAGAATATCCTGCTTCTGAGGATGATTTTAACAGCTACTTAAACAAAAGTAGTAGTTAGGTGTTAGCTCCGAGCAGTTTCTGGGCGTTTTCTTGCTCCTGTCACATTTTTACTAACTGTGGCCTCCTTTTTAAATGCATTATGCCGTGTTTCAACGCTGTGGAATCCGCACGGCCATGACTAGAAGTGGAAGGAACTCAAAAATGTCTTTTGTGATCATAAAGTATTTGTTTCAGTTTTTGTCAGGTGACTTAGTCGTTCATGGCTTCAAGCTTCAGGAGCACTGAAGGTTTAGTTTTTTACAGACTCTGGTTAGAGAGAGTAGTTTAATTATTAATATTTAATGGAACATGTAGAATTAAAGGATTGTGATGCAATATCAGGATTTTAAGTTTAAGTTTTTCCAAGGAACAGCACGTCACAGATGAGTCGTTCAAAGATCGTTGGTAAGTTGAAACTCCTTCGTTTATGGCTCTGATAAATGGTTCATTTTTGCCTTTTTGCAAAGAGAGAGCGATGACTTGCCTTTCAAACCTGCCTGTGGGTTTTTCAGGAGTGTTAAATAGTAAAGAGTTGCAGGAATCTGGTGCAGCCGCATCAGTTACATACTGTATCTGCCCAGTTGGTTTTCTTGTGCATATTTCTAAACCTTCTTGCTGTTCAGATCCAAAATACCATGGCATTCACGTTGCTACAGGTAACAGAGTAGGGAGGAATCATATCCATGAAGTCTACAGACAAGATTTGTCAGCTCTTGCAAGTTCACAGGAGTGATTATTTTGTCCCGTCAGCAGACGTTGCAGCTCACGCTACACGGTACAAACACAAATGTATTCGGTTGATGGAGCCCTTATTAGATTGCACTGCAGCAAAAGTTGAATCCAGTTCAGTGTTTTTGTCAGACAGCGCAGTGTTGAGACCCCCGCTGTTTAGAGCGCAGGTTGTGGTCTCTGGAAATGACGCTGATTTATTTAACACACTGCTAATGTGGGTCTGAACACGACCTTACTGTAAACCTCTGTGATGAGGCCTGGCTGCAGTGACAGATGCTGCTATTTGAAATAAATAAATGAACCTCCACTGGAGAATAAAGCTCACTTTGTTAAGCTTGATCCCAGCTTTAGATGGCAGCTTCAATGGAGTAGACAGCCTGTGTCCAGTATAATGCTGTAGTGGCTTTGTGAGCAGAGCTTGCATCATTCACGCAGCCCTTTTCAGTTTGTTAAGCTGTCCCCCCTCCTCTTCTCAGTTATATTGTGTTCCTCTGATATGGTGAATTCTGTTTATGGTACTTAATTTCCACTCTTCTCCTCGCCTTTCATCTCGCGTTCATTTCAGTAATTAGGTTTATCATACGTATTTGCTTATGCGGTGAAGATGACTCCCTTCCCTGTGTCCTCCCCCCTTCAGTAGCTGCTCTCCTCTCTCTCTCCCCCGGCTTCCTCCACAGGGCCTCCTGGCTGCTGCCTGCCTGCCAGCCGCCTCTCACCCATTGTGGGCTAACAATGGCAAGCGAGGCCCCAGCCTCGAGGCCTACTGCCTGGGCCTCAGAAGGGGTGTCGGGGTGGGCGGCGCTTGGGGGGAGAAGGGGGTGTGCTCGCCTGTGAAAGGCTGACTCTATGGGGGCAGCCAGTAAGGGAGGGAAGCCAAGAAAAAGCAGGTCACACCCAGATTAAAATTCAATGTATGTGACTGTTTGCCTACGTCAGCAGGCTGGCCTCGGTGCACGGTGTGTGTGTGCTGGGAGGCGACAGAGGGTGCGGGGAGGTGGGATTCTTCGGATTTTCAGGGTGTCATGAGAGAGAGAGAGGAAGGGGAGGAAGAGGAGGCTGAAAACGAAAGAGAAATAGGGGCACGATGCAGGAAAAATGTGCGTAGGAAGGAGGAGGAGGTATTAATGAGGGTGTCTGGCCCTCCACTTTGCCTTGCTTCAGCTGTTTTAGCTGAGCACACCTTCAGGCTGTGTGTGTGTGTGTGTGTGTGTGTGTGTGTGTGTGTGTGTGTTGGGGGGGTCTTCTTAATGGGGCAGCAGTAGCGTCATAATGCATGCAAGACAAAGCTGATTTGGTGATGCATGCTTCCTTTGTGTTGGTGTTGCATTTGCGGATGGGGGGTGGTCTCTGTAATACACACACATGCACACACACAATCCAGTCCCCCTCTGTTTTTGGCCCCATCCCCATATGGTGGCTTGGCTTGATGAGAGCTTGATGAAGTCAACCAGAAGTCCCCCCTCCACCCCATCCTCCCACCCCACCCCTCTGTGAGTGCGTGTGTCTGTGCAAATCTGTGATTGCTTTTCAGCTAATGGATAAATGAGAGTTTCACCCTTGCAGAGCCATTGTGTACGAGTGTGTGAGATGGAGAGAGGGGGCATGTGTGAGTCGTCAGCTTGTATATTGGCTTGCAAGCTGTTTTCATTATATTTCATTATTCATGTTTCATGCATGATTGTGCAAGGCGAGCAGTGATCAGCTCTGTAGGGGTGGAGGCTAATCAGGGGGTGGAAAGGTTTCTAAACACAGACATGCAGACGGTCCAACAAAACCACAAATGTCATGACCTTTGAATTAGACAAAAAAAATTTTCCCAGAAAGTACTGGAGAGAGAATATCTTGCGGAACCAAAACATCACATGAAAACTGCAATCAGCATTTATTTTCAGATTTGCAGAGACGTAGAACGCCAGCAGGGATTGAACTGAGTCCACGTCTGAAATTTCTTTTGTTCAATATGAACCTCAGCGGGACGAGCTGTTACTATGGTAAACGTGCAACCAGATTATCCAGTAAACCAACAGCGCTTATTTTCATTTCCATGCTCTTGCTGAGAAACCAAACAGTGATTCACATTCGCTAAGTCTTAACATCTAAAATTAACTGAGGTTACTGCCTGCAAATGAGCGGCGAGTCTGAAAGTGTTTTTGCACCTTTGTTTGTCAGAAATAAAGCTGAAACACAGCTGCTTCTGCCATGAAGTACTGTTGACACACTGTACTGAAGCCACTTTTAGTCACCGCAAAACATCAAAAAAGTTCTTCAATTATTCATACTGTGTGTCGTTTTGCTAATTTTATGTGCTCATGCCTCCCACTTTGCTTCAGAAGCTCCATGAGAGTGTGGCGTGTGCTTGACAAGCCGGGGTCAACATTCACTTCTTCTAAAAGTTACTTTTGCTCAGTCTTCAGACAGTCATCTGGCAGCTTTCATCAGATATTGGCTTTTAGCTGTACAGTAAACAAAAACCAGTGATTAATAAAGCTGGATTTGTATTTCAAATGTTCGGCTTTGTGCTCGATTGTGTTTGTGCACAAGCTACAAATGCTCGGCTTTGTGCCTCCTTCCTCTGTGTGTGCGTACACAAACGGCATCACAGTGAGCCTTTTTCCTTCTTTTCTGTTTTTGTTGCTACCTCGCCATTCCTTGTGTTGTGTCCGCCAACTCAGAATGGAGCCATTTTGTCTCCTTCAGTTCCTGAAATGAAATATAAGCCTCTTAAATGCATACTTATCTTGCCCTGCAGACTGCGCTTGAAGAACAAACACACATGCATGCACACACACACACACACACACACACACCAACTAAGGAGGCATTGTGATGCCAGCCCTTGTTGTTCCTAAGACAGCGGCTGCATGCATACGGCAGATGGTTGTGCCTTTGCTTTGCATGCCGCCATATTAAACAAAAACCATGGCTAAGGCCACGGCTGGTTTAGGAAAAGGGCAAAGTGCGAGAGAGGCAGAGAGAGAACAGACAAAAGAGCAACAGAGGGAGAGAGACGGAGACAACAGGCTTGGCATACGTAAACACAGGCAGGAAATCCATGTGTGTAAACGTGCATGTGTGTGTGCATAACCGCATTAACTTTGCATGCATGGCTCACACAGATGCATGTGGACGCACTCTCACACACATTTTCAGAAACTAAGATAACCAGGATGCACACATGCTTTCCAAACGCTGCAGGCAAGGATCTATGCATGTTGCAGATATCATGTGTTGTATGCTGTCATGTGTATGGGTGGTTAGACTCAAAAAAAAAGCAGCACTGCATGTGTAAATGAGTATATATGTGTGCATGTCTTGGTGAGCTAATTGGAGGGTAAATCCAGTGCAGTGACCTTTTACAGCTGTCGGATCCTTTTATTAGTTTAAATGTTGGTGTGTCTTGTTGGTGTCCTTATCGTATTATGGTTTTGTCTTCTACAGCGAGGAGGAAAGGTAGCGATACGCTGACATTTGGGGGTATTTTCAGTGTGTTGTCAACACTTTCCCCACTTTTGGCCTCCAGTTCTGACAGTAACAGCGAAAGTGCTTTGCGTTAAAGTTGTACAAAAATATGCAATTTAAAACAAAATTTGCGGCAAAGGAGAAAACACAGATAAGGTAGACAGAGAGCGTGAGTGGTGGTAGCGATACAAACTGTCGCTGCAGCTTAATTGCAAGGTTTTAGCCGAAATTATGCCTTTGTCATGGTAACATCGAATCTGCCTTCACTGCTGTGGCAGTCAGGTTCAATGACACGTCTCTTGTAGTGCATTAACGTCTCCTCGGTCTGAGTCACCGGATGGAGATTGCAGTTACGAGCCTGCCATTGGCCACACATCTCACACGACTTCCTCCTCCCCTTCCGCTATCCCCTTGCTACCAACCCGCTTCACTGCAGAAAACAACAACAACAACCTCCTGGCAGCCACCTACACACTGAAAATGTCAAGTTTTGCAGAGGATTTGGATTGTGCAATAAAGCAGCCCTGCTGTTTTTTTATTAGTTTTTTGAGAATTGTTCATTTTAATGGCAGCGCTGAGCTCCTTGCATTCAAATGTGTCACCAAAACAATTTCCCCGTCACTGTTTTGAGCGAACACTGTCGGTGCATTCTGATTTTTACCACTGATCAAGACTGTGATTGGTTTGAAGAAATGCAAACACACGAGAGCTTTTTTAAATCTTCTATAGCAGAACAATCATGAGGTGCAGTCAGAGGATTCTACACAGCGCTGTGTCACTGCTAGACGAAGGTCTGACTGTGCAAGACTTGACTTTCTTCAGCTAATCATTTGAACATTTTCCACGTACTATTCTGTGCTTCTATTTTCCACATTAGCTACATCAAAAACCCAAAGATACACAAAACGTATCACCTCGTACAAGTCTAACAACTTATTGTGTAAAATTGTAGATATGTTTCTTATTTATTTCACTGCTTCCACTAACTTTTTCTAATGCAACACAAAAATACAAAGTGGAAACCAGGCTAATGACAACAAACATATGACTTAGAGGTTGAAAAGTTAATTGATAACTAGTTAATCTGAGCTAATGAAAGCTAACTCTGTCTGGTCGTGCGTTTGTCAACCAGGCAGGAACGTCAGCTTGCTGCTTACCATTTCTTTTAAATGTAATTTTTTACAACTTTTAACTGGTTCGTGCCATTTCTTGTCATCAGTAACTCATGCAGCTGTCTGGCAGATGATCAAGAACATCAACAGCAACTTTCTAAAAAGACGAGAAGCTCATTGGTTGTCTTGTGCCGATTGAAGCTGGTTCTTTATGATAATGTGAACATACATTTCACACACTGTCCTGTGGCGTGTTTCGTGGTGTTCACACACACTGATCTGTTTGCTAATTGGGCACAATGTGACTGTTACCTATTAACCTACTAACATTTAGCATTTTGTAGAATTTTGAGCAGCCGCCTGCCAACTGAAAAACAGTGTATTGCCATGACGATACTAACCAGCAATGCACTAATCACACTGACAAATATTTAATACCGTAGCAAATACAGAGAGGCAGGCTGTTTCACTGATTTCGTAGCCTTCGGGCATGTTTCCACTGCGGTTCGCACGGAGCGTCTTATTTACATATTCCGCTCTGATTGGGTGATAGGACACTTTGGTGCATTCATTTTCTGTGGGAATTAACACAAGTGCCATTGTCTTGCGTGAGGTGTCGCCCAGTGGGCTGTGGGGCATTTACATAAAGTACAAATTTTCTCAACTCCCAGTTGTTGCGCTATTTGAGGCTGCTTTGCATCTTCTCTCATACCTTATATAGCAGATTTCCATTGACAATGACATCCATGTGCAATCGGTTTGTAGCTTCCTCCAGGGATTCAGCATCACAATGCTTGCCTGAAGTGTTACCCACAGAAAGAGAAGCTACAGAACTGGAAGTCCAAGTTTCCAGCTCGACGCTGAATGCAGGCTTTATCACCTGCAGGGGAGTGACATGAGTCTGTCTCTGAGTGTTTGCAGCTTGATAAATTGCTTTTGCTTGTTTCTGGTGAGCGTGGTCAGACAAGGCCGCAGCACAATAACGCCTGTACACTGAAAACTCGGCAAACAACGGGCCGGAACAAAAAACACAGCCTTCTTATCTCCAATTTAGCCTTGAGTGAACAGGGTTCACACACACTAGAGAAAGGACAGCTCCCGTGGATGACACACATGCACCAAGGCCCTTTAACTCGGCTTCACCTCGGCACAGCTTCGGCTTTGTGTTCCGCACAATGTATTTCTTGTGTTTGTGTGCGAACATTTCGGCTCCCGGCGCTCTCAGGTTTCTGGTCCTGTATTCTCCTGCAAAGCTGAAAGCAGCGTTTATGTTTTTTTTTTTCTTCTCTTTTCCGAATAACCTTCATTCTAGTGTTGCACATGCTCACAATGGTATGAATCGACCAAGTGACTCTCCATTAACGGCAGAATGTATGCAAGTCTTGAATTGGACCACTTCAGTTTGCTTTCAAATTAGACAGATGAAGTCCTTGATTGAATTTCAGGCACGTCAAGGAAAGGATGCCATCCATCCATCCATCCATATAGCTTTTATCTCAGATGCTTGTACCTGTATGTGCGTCAAAACAGGGCTCACAAGCTCAGCGTTATGTGTTCTTCCTCATTCACATGAATTCGACTGGTCTTTGTCTTCATCTTTGTTTGTCAAGCATTTCACTGAATGCGATCGTCCTTTCAGAGTAATCCAGTTCATATCAAGCACTCACACTGAATTTCTTCTCCCTATTTCCTCAGTTTTTCCCTTTTTTTGTTGCCCTTTGCTCAATCGAGTGTGGGACTCGGGGCTGACGCGTCAGCTGATTTCCACCCGTGTCAGCTCCGTCAGATCTGCAGTTTTTTCCCCCCCTTTTCTCGTTGTTTTCGCAGCGACACATCAGCTGAAAGGGACTTGATTAAACCTTTTCTCTCCCACCTCTTTCTCCTTCTTCCTCTTTTCTCTCCCCCCTCTCTCTCTCTCTCGTCCCTGCCTTCCCCCCTTTTTCTCTCCTCCCCCGTTGCAACAGAATGGAGCAAATCAGGGAATCAATTCAATGTAATCATGACAAATGAGTCCCGGCGGTTAGCAAGAATTTTTTTTATTTTTTTGTGTGTGTGTGTGCGCTTGTGTGTGTTTGGGACAGGGCTGCTGGGAAATCACAAATGAATCAATCAGCTGTTTACGCATCAGCAAACACTGCGGGAGGGAGGGATGGAAGGATGGATGGGTGAATGATGGATAGATGGATGGGCAGAGGGGAGGAAAGATTCGGTGTACTCAGTGTGTTTGTGTGTGTGTGTGTGTGTGTGTGCGTGCATATCCACGTCTGGTGTGCAGAGATAGATGGCTGATTGAATACAGGGCCAAGTGGGTGTCTGTGTGTGTGAATGAGAGGGAGCACGGGGGGTGCTGTGTTAACCTTGGAGCTGTCAGAACAGATGGGAAATGGGAAGGGCCACAGGCTGCGAGGGATGTGTTGGCTGCTGGAGGAGGATGAATCCTCGGCTACTTTTGGAAAAGGGGGGAAGTGAGATTAGAGAGCGAAAAAAAAAAGGTGGCAGCGAGTTCTTTTTTTTTTTTCCCTTTCTACTGGGCGTATTTCTGCTGAGATGCAGTTTCTTGATAGAAGTTACAAATAACAATGTGTCATCGCAGACGTGAACGAGGAAGCGGAGTGAGAAATGTTCAGACAGCAGAGGACAGTTGGCGTGAAGAGACAGGGAGTTTGTGGGTGGCAGGGAAAGATTCGTATTGTGCCAGTTTTTTCCTTTTTTTTTTTTTTTTTACTGCGTGTTTATTTAGGTGACTTGTGAAATCAGAAACAGCTGAAACTGTCAGTCATTATTGACAACTGAACTGAATTGACTCTCATTAAAAGAAACCAGATAAAGACAGATATAAACCAAAGTTAAACAAGCGATCTCTGATCAACGCTGAACTTTTTTAGTCATGTTCATTCATTTATTTAGATTGAAATACAGAGCTGCAGCGGTTAATCGATTTGTTGTCAACTATTAGATTAATCACCAACAATTTTGACAATTAATCAACTTTTTTTTAACCAAAAAAAGTTAAACTACTCTGATTCTGGCTTCTTAAGTTTCAAAATTTTCTGCTTCACCACTGCGTAAACTTAATATCTTTGGATTGTGAATAAAAAGGATGTTCGAGGACAACATGTTGGGCTTTGGGAAACACAGATGGACATTTTTCACCATTTTCTGACATTTAAAAGACTTAAAAACAGAAAATAATTGTTATTTGCAGCACTAATGAAATTGAAAATTGCAGGACAGTTCACAAAGTCTATATGTGGCCTACAATTAAAATATCCTGAACTTCAAACCGAAAGTATATTTACCATTTTTCTACTGTAACTCTCTGCTACATATCGGATAACATGCAGTCACAGTACGCCTGTGTAAAGCTAGAGTTGGCTGATAGAGTTATTTACCAACCGACAGTGATAAAAACCGGCCTCACTGACTACTGTTCAAGCAGCAACCCAAGTGCCAGTTTGCTCATTGTGTGTCAAGGCGCCGACTCCATACAGACTAATTACCACCTCAGACCATATCAGACACCGTGACTCTGTGTGACGCGGCGAATAGGCTGAATTTACGAGGTTTCGCTTCCAAAGAATGCAGCTCTCCTCCCTGTTGAAGCCGATTTACAATATCGCACAAAGTCAGCCCTGCAGAAAGGGGGTTGAGTAGGTCTGGGATGTGAGGGTTTGTAGATGGAGCTGGATGGTGATAAAGATAAATGAATCAATGGGTGTAGAAAAAATAATGAATGCAGATGAGTCCTTGTAGGCCACACGGGGTCACCGAGTTGAATCAGATGCTGTGGTCTTGACAGATTGGATCACTTACGGATGATTTCGGTCATCAAAACGGCAAACGAGAGAAAGGAATCAACACCTAAGACGCACTATTGGTTTTCCTTTAATTCGCCATATTGCTTTACGAAACGCGCGGGGGGGGGGATGCTGTGATCCCGAGTGGGCGTCGAAATGTAGGAGTGGCTGTTGGCAAAGTGTGTGAAATGCAAGCACAGCGCTGTGGGTAAAGTAGATGAATGGATTCAAAGATGGTCTCCTCCACAACTTTACGGTCCGGTGGGAGGGGGTGGGCGGAGCTTGTCTGTCTGTCTGCCTTGCATTGAGGCTTTGGTGGAATATTTGTGTGTGTGAGCGTACATGCACACTTTGGCTCACCGCCCGGCTCCGTCTCCCCAGCTGATTGGGGGTTAATGGCCTATGAGCGTGGGGTGCTCTCAGCCTCCTCATTGGCTGGCTGGCTTCTGTGTGGGCGGGGTTGCCATCGAGTGACAGATGGTGTAGAGCGGGGAGGGAGGGCGGAGTGTGCATGTGTGGGTATATATACATGGCAGCAAGAGGCAGGCGGGGAGGGGGGTCTCTAATTACAATAGAAAGATGTACAATGGTGGTCTCTCCAGTCTCTTTCTGTGGTTTTTCTCACACACATCGTTTCTCCTGCCGGATTTCACCCACTTACACATCTATAAATAACATTACACTTTGCAAAGTCTTACCCACATGCGTTACTATACATGCTGATTGAAATGAAAATAATCCAGATTAAAGGCGGAATGCAGAACCTGAATTCTCGTATTTGACAAGAGAGGTGGGGAAACCGCCGCGATCCATTGTGCCTCCTCTTTCACCGCACAAAATCAGAATGAGGATTATATCTGAGGTTTTAATGCACGCAGCTCGATATATGAATCTAAATGATGCACAACCTGCACAATGAAAGCGTTAATACCCACAAATACCTCACACACACGCACACCTTTTTTTTTTCCAGCATTAGCAATGTCAGTGTGTGTGTGTATTTCCAAGACAGGCGTGCTTACCTGCATCAGAACAGACAAAACACACGCACACACATGTACAGTATAGACACACACACACACACACAAGGGCCATGTGATTTTCCCAAAGGATTAGGCCAGATCGTTGTACTTGGCAACACTCCCAGTTTACACACACACCACACTCCTGATTCACCTTTGTTAGAAATTCATCTGTTTTGCTGAACCAAAACGCGAGGATGCATGAAGTGTGTGTGTGTGCGCGTGTGTGTGTGTGTGAGACAGAGAGAGATTAGCGATATCTGCTGTGAGTATCACTGCCTAGTTTGCACCGTTTCGTCTGTATGCTCACTGTGGCATTAAGAACAAAAGCAGACAGGCTCTGAAAAGGTTGTTTTGTTCACTGTGTTTGCATGTGTGTTTACGTGTGTGTGTGTGTGTGTGTGTGTCTGATGCAGACTGTCTGATGCAGCGTCTTTTTATCAAGTGTCATTGCATCCCCATCTGCTGAAGACACACTGCCTCCCTCAGCGCTGACACTCACTCGCTCGCAAGCACTCTGTTGCCGTGTTTCCGTATAATTGCCGTTTGAATTTGAAGCAAACTTTTGCAATGTGGCAGAAAAGTGAAAAAAATCTTCACTCTGCGTGGCAAAGGAGTGAATAAATTAGACTGCGTGGTGTTGTCGGAAGGTGGCGTCAGAGGCTGTGTTTGACAACAGAGTAGAAGAAGCTGGAAACAGAATCAGCTGTTTTCTAACCGCTAACTGCAAAAACCCTATCGAAGAAGAAAAAACAAACAAAACTTTTGAGATCTGCACAAGAGCAATTGAAAGAAATCTTCAAGAATTGTTTTCAGTTGGGAAAATTGTAACTATTCCTCCATGTCAGCCTGGATCGGCCATGTTTCATGCTGTCTGGGGGTGAAGACAAAAAAAAAGAAGTGAAAGCAGCTGTTCAGTCATGCTAGGTTAATGTTCGCTACGTCAGAACTCATTCAAAACAGTTGTTTCAATCTCTCATGAACCGCACTCACTCTTCTTCGAAAAGTTCCCAAATTGTGTCAGTTGAATGTAGAAATGTTGAGGCAGTTTTTAAAAATTTGCCATTTCCATTAACTTTTTCCAATGTGATCATTCAAAATACAAACAGAAATACATCATAGAAACACAACTTGTGTGAGAGAGTTGCAGGAAGAAAGACTTATACTAAATTGTGGAGTACCACAAGGGTCCATCATAGGTTCCCTTCCATTCATATTGGATGTTGTTTTGGGGCATACACATAAAAAAAGAGGTTGGTAAGTGAACCGGCATGTTTGGGGGTTTTGAATTAGTCTTATTGCAATTTTTTGGATGCAGTTTCTGATTGCATACAGACCTTTTTTGCATGGATTTTACCCTAGTAAAAAAAAAACATATCTGCTGGTGTCATGTAGATAAAGACATGACTTGTTTTGGGAAATCAGTTCTTACTTTATTAAAAGGATTAGTTTGTGATTTTAGAAAATTAAGTCATTTGTTGTCTTGCCCATTGTCAGCTGACATGATTGATATCTCTCTCGTAACTGCATCCGTGTAACTAGCTTAGCATGATGACCGGAAACTGCTAACCCCAGCTCAAAGTTGGCAAAATCTGCCTGGCAACACAAAGTTCACTGGTTAAGACATTATATCTTGTTTGTTTCGTGGGTTAAACAGTGGCTTCCTGAAGTCTCTCGAGCTGTGACCTCGTGTTTCCACTTTTGATGCTAAGCTAAGCTGCCAGACAGCTATTAGAGTCATATTGATCTTCTCGGTCCAAAACAAAAATGCCAGACTATTCCTTTAACGAATGAGCCACCGCTCACAAGAGACTCAAACACTCACATGAGTGTTACCTAATCAGCCAGGAATGGCCGTGTTGTGTGGCAAAAGACTCGAGGTGTGAATGCCAAAAACTGCTAACTTAGCCTGATAATTAAAGCCAGCAATGATGTGGGTTTTATGTGGAAAACTGGCAAAAGATAGAGGGGAGGGGTGCCAGACAGATGGACTGTGAACTGTGTCTGAGCCATTTTAGACTTGATTGAAAGTGAAAAGAGCAGCAGTGTCACCATCACATTCATCCCTGTGGCCGGAGCAACAATAGGCTTTAACCTGACAGACACAGACGGAGGAAGAAGGAGGGGCCTCAGTCCAAAGCCAAGAGAGAAAGAGAGATCTGCGCTCCCAGCTGTGGGAAAAGACTTAATACTGAATATCATCCACCGTCAAAACTTCTACCCTCATCCAAAATGCTAGGCCGGAGTTTAGGAGACAAGTGCAGCGATGACTGATGACTGACAAGACATTATTTAGACGGCTCGGAGGGAAGATAGCTCTCAAATGTTCCCCCGATGCTTTTAAGAAATGCACTCCCCTGATTTTTGCCTGATCTTTGGCTCTCCACTGTGATGATTTCAGCACTGGAAGATCAAATTTGGACTCCCTTACGCTAAGCTGTGGTTAGCGCAAATTGGCTTTACAGGTATATCCATTATAGAGACGGAGGGGAGGAATGGAAAGCCATTTCTGACATTTACAATATTACTGCGCTGCGAGACACAAAGATTGGTTGGACAGGCAGACTCAGTGGGAGGGAGAGATTTCAACAATTTGGAGGACTCTTTATGTCTATCACTGGCAGATGCATCAGCCTCTTTCCCTCCGTCCCTCTGCAGTCTGTTCCCTTCACAGTGTCTCACTTATCTTTCCTGTCATAGTCAGATGCCTCGTTCGGTTCAGCGGACAGTTCGTCTCGTCCTGTACTTTTGTTAATCGATCGATGCGCTGGTTGGTTGACAATATTAGATTGCTCTGTGGGCGTGTGTGTGTGGGTATGCCGCTGCGAGCAGGTTCGCGTTCGGTTGAAATGCAGCCAGTTAGACCAGGTTGTCAGTATGTCGGCCAACAGATCGGTCGGTGGGATGCACGTGGCTGCGGTGGCTGCAGGGTCAGCAGCTATGTGGATGTGTTTGTCTTGCGGTGGGTAGTTCAGAATGAAAATAGACCAACGTTGTAAATACTGAGGGCTGTTGCCGGAGATACCAAGAGAATGAAATGCAAGTTCATGACACTATGGCACTGCACAGGAGCTCATACCCGAAATATTGTACATCCGTCAGAAGTTGTCAGAAACTCAGCGTCCTTACCACAAGTCAGGTGGTGTTGCTGCATTGGTACGAGCCTAAGCTGTAGTTATTGTGTCTGTATTTTGGAGCTTCTTTGTTGACCCGAAGGTGTCAGCTTGTCTGTTTGCAGGATGTGGCGAGTTCACAAGTTTCATCTCGTCTCAGAATCTACTGTGGTCAGTGGGTGTGACAGTTTGTGGGTTCATGCTGTCGTCTGCCTCGTCCCTCCCTCTCCTGTAGCTCTTTATCTCTCTTTGTCTTAGTGAAAGCAGTTTGCAGTTGATTGGATCTCACCGTGTGTGTGTGAAGGGGTGCTTCCTCGTGTGTGTGCGCTTACAGCATTTGGTTTGGAAAAGCCTATTGTGGGATTTTGCCAGGGAGATGGCTTAAAACGCGCTTATTAGGCAGCTCTACCATGCTGGCCCATACCCCAGAATTTAAGTGTCTGTGTGTGTGTGTGTGTCCGTGTGCGTTGCGCTGGTGTTTGTTAGTTTGTCAGAGGTTTAGATATGAACCTTTCTCTCCCATCCAGGTCTAAAATAGCCGTATCATTGCTTTCCAGTTAGCTTACTCCCTTTATGGCTCTCTCGCTCTCTCGTCTTTTTAGCTGTGAAAGCAGCGCCGGTGTTGCTATGGTTTGGTGAGATACAGTAATCCAATGTGTACACACACACACACACACACACACACCTCAGCTCATAAATAATTGACCTGTCACAGTGAGACGACATGACAGACCAGATACACTCTCCCCTCCTCTATTCTCTTTTCTGCTCTCACATTTCTCCTCCTATCGCGTCGCCTTTATCCTCTGCTTCCTCACTCTTCCATTCTTTCACTCAGACAGTTTTTTTTTGTTCCACCTTTACCTCGTCTTTTCCTTTCTTGTCACATTATTTCATTTAGCACCAGGGCTGAACAGGAACTCTGCAGTGGAAGGCACCAGGATAAAAATAAAGGAGGGGGCTTCATTCGTTCTTTGCTTCAAGTAATTAGATAAAAGTTTAAATAAGTTATGAGCTGCTCTGTATTCAAAATATGGCTGTGGTCTTATTTACTGTTTAAAAGGCAAAGTGCAGTAGCTGGTGATGATAGCAATCAGTTAAGAAAAATGGTTGAAATAACTTTCTCCAAGACCTGGAATGCTAAAGTAAATGTATATGTATAGATATATATTATAAAAATGAAACCATTGTGCTTCAGTAGGTAAAAGTGAGGCACAAGGCATGATGGGAGATGCCAGTTATTAAACTTGTCATTGATTAAATGAATAGAAAACCGCTCTTTGACATCAGACTGTCAGTGGTTCCTGACCTTTGTGTGTCAAAAAAGACATTATTCTAACAAGTGGAGGCAAAATAGAAGAGAATCTATAACAGAGCCTTGAGGTACTCCACAGTCCTTCTTTTCCTTATTCGCTAGAAACTGGATTCCTCGTGTTACACATAAATTTGATAACCTTTTAAAAAGCAACAAAAGAAGCTTTTCTAAGCGTTTTTTTATTCTTCTTTCTGTGCAAAATAGAGAGAATATATGTAAGATTTATGCCAAAGTTGTCTCTGTTAGTTGAATTCTTTGAGAAGTTGCCTTTTGGTGTCATGGAAGCGGGGACAGTGTTTTCAGTATGTGACCCAGATTTAATGGGTCGCCTTTTCCAAAGTTGCGCCACTAAAGGCCAGCGCATTCAGTTTTAATCTTTTGTTAAAAGTTGCAGTTGAACACCATAAAGACCACAGCTGTTGCGCGGCCGATGGCCAACATGCGCAAGCCCGAGAGGGAATAACAAGTCAGTAGTTGGTGTTCACAATCCATCCAGCCAGTGTGCGAAATTGGCCCAACGGCTACTTGTAAGGGCCAACGAAAGCCAACAACGCCTGACATACCACAAAAAGAGCAGGAAATGCTTGCCCACGGACGCTCAACAACAGCCCCAGAGAGGCTGACAGTAAATGGTCAGCCTGGTGCGTGAGGGCTCTAAAGATTAACTATGCAATGCAGAGTTGGAGTTTATTTATTTAGCCAACTATCCATACAATCCTGAGGGCAGTATGTGTGTGTGCACGAGGGCAGGAAGTGATCCCACCCTAGCAACCCCTTTTTCACCGCTCACACACACACAAATGCATAGAGACATGCAGAGAGAGTATCAGATGGCACAGTGCCCCGTCGGAGAAGTCTCATTAAGATGTGTGTGTTTTGTGCTGAAGGTTCACTCTGTATGTTTGTAGAGGCTCAGATTACCACAGATGCTCCTTTTCTTCTCCCCTCGTGCTTTTTTTTCTCCTCCTCCTTAACAGTCCACACAGAAGGAGCTAAAGACTGAAGTTTAAACAAAGGAAGCGGCTGAAAAATTTCGATGAAGTCAAAAGACTTGAAAACGAACATAACGAAGCACATTATACGAGTGGTCTCATTGAATCGCAGTTAATGGAAGCGTTTTGATCTCACTCCTCTCCTCTTTCTTCCCGTCTTTGCAGGATTTCACCTCAGCGGCACAGTAACCGAACCTGCCACGTCGTCGGAGCCAGAGGTCACCCACAAGGTGGCCATCAGCTTCGACCGCTGCAAGATCACTTCTGTCACCTGTGGCTGCGGGAACCGAGACATTTTCTACTGCGCGCATGTGGTGGCACTCTCTCTTTATCGGATTCGCAAGCCCGAACAGGTAATAACCACAACATAGAACATAAAGTGTATCTTTGAACCCTTGGCATTAGACTGACGTCCGCTTTGTTTTCAGTCAAACCAGAACACAGTCAGCATGAATCCGTCCAATGTGAGCGGTGATAGCTTCCCTTTGTGTTATTTTAAGAGCCCATATAATGCTTGTTCTGTCTTTCGTTTTCCTTTTGTGTGTCATACAGCTGCAGTTTTGTGCATGTAAAAGGTCTGCAAACTTACAAAGTCCACAGTAAAGAGAGTTATTCTCTCACACAGAAAGCACTGCTCCTCACCTGCCTGAAACACCTCATTTAAAGTTTGGGATTTAAATTTTTATTGCCCTGACCAATCAGAGCGGGTTGGGATTTCAGCTGGGCAGCCTTAAAGAGACAGGAGCGAGCACAAACGCTTTCAGAGATGATGAAAAGATGTGCTTCAGCAGTGTATAGTATGAATGAAGTGTTAACTGATCATCAAAGCGTGTTAAACATGTTCTACCCCACCCTAGAAATACAATTTTAAACCTGTAAATGTGCATAATGTGGAGGGTTTTTTCAGGATAGACGTTTATAAATCTGTTTATAAATGGCATAAAAAGGTGCTTTTTATGATTTCAAATCTTGCCTCAGATGCAGTATATTGCTAAAACATATTTATGTAATAAAACTTGATGGAAGCAATAGTTCCAAAAGTTTTCATTTAATTTAAGGGAGACTTTTTTACATAATAAAACATTTTTTTTGACACCAGTAAGGTCGGAAATGTCCTGTTATATGATTCTTTTCGTGCCTTGAATGTTGACACGCTCCTCGAGTTGTTAGTATGTAGATATGTGGTGTGTCAGAAGCATTTTGATATCCAGAAATATTCATAATTTCACCAAAGTTTGTCATAAAAGCTGCCCTAGAACATGTATAGAAGCACTGGGTGATAAATAAATATAAACAGGTGTTGTATTTGGATCCCTAAGATCAAGATTTCATTCCAGCTGGCATGATTGTCAGATACCTGCCATCAGGCTAACTAGCAAGTAAAAGGCCACTGGTTTAAAGTTTTAAAATGCATGCAGTTGACATATCTCACACCAAAACTTCTGTGTGTGTCTGATGCAGGTGAAGCTACGGCTGCCTATCTCAGAGACTTTGTTCCAGATGAACAGAGATCAGCTGCAGAAGCTGGTCCAGTATCTGATCACAGCCCACCACACTGAGGTGCTGCCCACTGCTCAGAAACTGGCCGACGAGATCCTCTCCTCCAACTCCGAGATCAACCAGGTTCACGGTGAGACCGCAGCCTCTTCATGTCATGTTTGGACTTGTTGTGAAAATTCACACGAATCAGATGTTTGCTGGAGCAGCTTTGGTGTCTCGCCTATCCGCAAAATCCATCTGAAGCTGATTTTTAATGCAATATAGCAGCAAATTGGAAAGTACATTGCTTTTCTGTGTTTTTGAAAAGTTCTTGCTCTGCGGAGGTGCTGTCCATCCCTCTGCAGTGATATCTTCACAGCGACAGGCCAGACTTGAAAGCCTCCAGACTTAAAACATGCTGCATGCTAGCCTACAGGCTGTCATACGTCAGAGCCCCTGATTACTCCAGCGAAGCAGCAAGCCGGGCTTCAAATGGCTCGTTTGATTTCTTAGTTCCCACTCTCCAGTCGGTACCTCCTCCCACTGGCAGGGGTAGGTTGAAGAAAGCAAGCAAAAAAAAAAAAAAAAAGGAGTTGAATGATGAAATGGATGCAGGAGAGAGAGAGAGAGAGAGAGAGAGAGATGTGTGGAAAGGAAAGGGACACTGAGAGGAAGAGACAGGAGAAATGGCACTCGGGGAAATGGGAGAGAGGAGAGGAGAGATGAAAGGGTCGGAGAAAGTATTGAGATGAAAAAGGCGAGTAGAACCACAACAGTCCTGCATCGGGGAAACGACAAACTAGACACATCCTTTCACCAAACAAAACTCTTTATCTCTTTCTCTATTTCATCCTCCCCGCGAAATGTTGACATTCTCCAGCTGTCCCGTCCAGGAAGCCCCGCGCTGCGCTTCCTGTCTGTGTTTGACAAGGGGGATCATGGGGGTTGAAGTTCAGTTGATCAAGGCGCGAGCCCGTCTTTGATGGAGGAATGTTTCTGTTTGCTGCGGCGTTCTGCGAGCCAGTTGGAAACACATCTCTGGGCTTTCCTCAGCTCGCTTCCTGCTAGATCAAAGCAGCTTCCCCCTTCGGTGCACATCTACATTTCCCCGTAGTATTAGTCAGACACACACACTCGGAGCCAAACAGCAGAAAAACAAAGTTGGTCTTATGGTCCCTCGATGCGTGATTAACCTAAGTCAAGCAGCGTTTCATAAATGTCACGTAGGTGCGCAATAGGTCACATGTAAAGCAAAGTGGGGATGAAAGCTTGGATGAAGCATCAGTGTTAAGCTGAGGGAATAGGACTGTTTTTACAGGTGAGCCTGCAAGTAAACTCCATTTCCCATGATCCCCATCTGTTTATTTTTTCTTTGAATGTGAATTAAGTGCAGGAAGGAGCAGAGTTTCCAACTGATATGTAGAATGCATTGCTTTTTTCATACACTTCCAGCACTGTAGGATTGTGTTTACTTGCCTTGAACCATGTGTGTGTGTGTGTGTGCGTTCTCAGGTGCTCCAGACCCGACTGCAGGCGCCAGCATTGACGATGACAACTGCTGGCATTTGGATGAGGACCAAGTCAGGGAGCAAGTCAAACAGTTTCTGTCGCAGGGAGGGTACTACGGCTCCGGGAAGCAGCTCAACTCCATGTTCGCTAAGGTTCACTTCACCACTTCTTACGCCTGTGTCCTTATGAGATGTGTCATTTACTTTGTTGAGTAGGTAAAGTAACTGCCAAAAGAAAAAAAAAAAGAAGAGAAGAATCAAGAGAAGGCACATAGAAGCTGTTCTGGCAGCACATGGCCGACTGAGACACTGTATGTTGGGTTTTCCTTTAATTTGTCACCTGTCTGTATGTTGTGTTGTCTCTGAAGCAAGAGGGAAGATCGAAGCTTTATAGATTTCTCTCATCAATAGAATATTAGTTTGAATAGACTCCTAAAACGGACATTATCACAAAATGTCACTTCAGCAACAGCATCTTTCATCTTGTTGTTTAGGTTTTATGGTGATCAGTTTTAGCCGCAGCTGTTCTCAGCAAATAAATACATTAAAAAAAAATCTCTTTATTCAAGAATTTAGTTTTGGTCCTCCATAAATTTTCGAATAAATTAAAACCAGAAAGTTCAAAATCACGACATCAGACAAACGGATAACCTGACTTGAACAACAGCTTCATAACCTCGTTTGACATTTCCCATAATACAACTGAATGAGGTCTTTCATGAGGCCCTCAGCGACTTGCGTCTGCATGTCCTGGCAATCACGGCTAAGATCTGTCTGAGAATATCTTTACCCTCTTCAACTTCAATTTTTTTCTCCAGGCATTAACAGATCTTGAATATGGTTAAATATAGCTTTGTAAATCCTCAAAGTGACTGTAGAGGTTTTCTTTGCACTTTCTTAGCGCTCTTTGTCTGACTGAAACAAGTCCACTTATCGCTTTCACATGAACCAGAGCTCTCGGTTTCAGGGCCAAACTGCTTCTTCAGTTTTAAGTGTCATTTAGAAGGTTTCATACAATCTTAAATGTAACATTTAGCCTCACATATACTTCATGAAAAGAGTATTTCCATAAGTCATAAAAGGTCGTGTCCATTCATCCAAGTTAGAAGTAGACAAGTGTCATATCTGGATTTTAGACACTTGCTTCTATTTTTTTTAGTCGTATTGAAATTGCTTTTCTTTGCATTTTGGGAACTACACTCTTTTACTTTCTTGCCAACAGTTAGCTCAAGATACAACTCAAACTGTCCATTCAATAAGAGGTGTTTATATTAGCTTAGCATAAAGACTGTTATTGGAGCGTAACAGCTAGCCTGCCTCTGTCCAGAGAAGGCTCGTGAATCACGTATGTTCACCTGAGCTGTTTGCCTTCTTTTTTTCTGATTTGCTTCCCTTTCCTGCTTGCAAGATATAATTAAGCATTTAAACAGTTTTTTTTCTCTCCTGCAATTCATTCTGATGAGCATCAACAGCGCATGAAAGCAGCTCGAACTGTCAGAGTGACTAATCCTGTTCTTTTTCCAGGTCCGCGAGATGCTACGAATGCGAGACTCCAACGGTGCCCGGATGCTGACGCTCATAACGGAGCAATTTATGGCGGACCCCCGGCTGTCGCTATGGAGACAGCAAGGCACGGGCATGACAGACAAGTGTCGGCAGCTTTGGGATGAGCTGGGTGAGAGCACAGCGGAAGAAACACGCTAACATAAAGGCAAAATTGTCCAATCAGCTCGGTTGCTGTTGCATCAGCAGGTCAGGCGGTTCAGCACAAGTGCGCATTTAGGTCGTCGCTCAGACAAATATCTAGTCACCTTGTCGGGTAAACGTTCATCCACCCGGTGAGCTATTAGCTTATCCAGTGAGCTGCTGCTCCTCCTGCCCGGGCCTCTGCTTCCGCTCCCTCACAGAGTGAATGATAAAGGCTGCCGATCAATACGGCTGCTCAGCTTCTCTGCAATCAATCTCAGCATTTAGGAGGTCAATAAGAACACTTCCCGGGTGAGCTGGGGAGATCATGACACAGACGCAGACAGAAATAACAGCCAGACGGTCAGGGTTTGGCTGCCTGATCTTTTTTTTTTTCCTTCAGAGATGCAGACGTCTGGCAGTTGACACAGGTGGAGGGTTATTTATGTAGAACAGGTGAGTTTAGTGCAGGTCAGCGGAGAAGGCCGCCGAGCTGCCTGTCGGGAATACCAATGTCATTTTAATTTGAGGACTGACGCACGACGTTTCAGCTGTAATGCTCAGCATTACTACTGGCTGAGTGTTCTTTAAGATTTGCAATTGAAAATATTGTATGAGGGCAGGATTTTGTGAAACCTTCAGTTATAATGGCTGTTGTGATAGTTTTCAAGGCAGTTTAAAAAAAACAAAAAAAGAAGCACATTCTTCACATTATCAGCCATAAAAACACGACTACATTCAAAATGCATCACCGGGTGGAATTTAGGTTTCAGTAGCTGGTAGATTCTTTTCTGGCGGCAACCAGCAATTATTCTAAATATCTATTGATGCTGTATTTGTTTTCCTGATTAGAACACTGATTATTTAGTCTATCCGATATGCGAAAGGTGTTAAAATCACAGTTCCCGGCTTGAGGATGTATCTCCAATTTGTTTGTTTTGTTCAAACAACAACCTACATTTATGGGATGTTCAATATACTGTACGTTTACTGAATAGATTATACATGATATGCTGTTTTTATAGTGTCAAGGGCATAAAATTCTACATTTAGTTTTTTTTATTTTTAATGCCGAGTCATAATAACTTGCAACAAAGATTCCCAAAGCATTTGTGTGGCTGTAATTATTGAAAAGATGTAGCTAAGAACAACCCAAGACCTCTACTGTATTCTCATTACATAGACAGAAATCAGTTTGCCAGGAGGACCAGGTTTGTGAGATTTTACTTGAAGCAGCACTAGAATTATTAGATGTCACTGTTTACTTTCCTTCCAGGTCATAAAGTACAATAGGAAAATAAAAAACACAGCCACTTTTTGCAGCGTTTCAACAATCAGGCCGGCTCTAACGATGGTGGCACATAAACAGCTCGGTTCACTCAGTTAGGATCACGCTTAGAAGAGCCTCCGCTGCATCCTGACCTCTCACCGCCATCCTATCCCCAGGTGCATTGTGGGTGTGCGTGGTGCTAAACCCCCACTGTAAGAGCGAGGAGAAGAGCGGCTGGCTGAAGCAGCTGAAGAAGTGGGGGGACATGGACGTCTGCCCGCTGGAGGACGGCAACTACGGCAGCGAGCTTCCGAACATCACCAACGCTCTGCCGCAGAGCAACCTCGCACAGGGTCAGCACGGAAACACACACACGTGTTGTAATGAAAGCGTACTGGAACATATTGTGTGAATGTGCAAAGTTTTTAGAGATAATCGCTAAATCTCCGTGCTGCTCGTGTCGCCTCAGACTCTCTGTCCAGGCCGAGGAGGACGGTGTTCAGTCGGGCCGTCGAGGCCTGCGACCTCCACTGGCAGGACAGCCACCTCCAGAGAATCATCAGCAGCGACTACTACATGTCTCCGTCCTACCAGAGGGAGGGAGAGAGTCTGCTGTTCAACCCACAGGGCCTGCCACTGTGGCTAGGTACAAGTTCATGACTCATTTCCTGGAAAAGCAACCGTAGTTACCTATTGCATCATTTAAACTGTGCAACATATATGTGCAAACATCTATTATGAGTTATTTGTACATTTATTTAGGCTCCAAACATGCAGCGAGCATCACACGCATACTTTCTGCATTACAAGAGTGTCAGACAACCTCATTTTCAGGCAGAGAGATAGCGTTTGTGCGACAGTTTAACACACATACACAGTCTCCTATTCTACTGAAAGCCGACCCAAACACACATACAGACTGTGTGTGTGTGTGTGTGTGTTTGGGTCGCTGATCTGCTGATATTGAGGCCAGCATCTGCAGTAAGCAGCTTCCAGCTAAGATCTGTCAGATTCTGCAACTTAAGCCAGCTATCAGACACACACTGGCTTTCTGCTGAGACTGCACTGTGTGTGTCTGTGAGAATGTGTGTGTGTGTATGTGTGTGTGTGCCATTTCTAACTACACTGCATATCCCTCAGTGTGGAAGTGTGTGTTGTGTGTCTGCTAGTGAGAGAGTCAGTGGTAAAAGTTTGAAAGAAAAATGCATGTGTGACTGATTGTAGGAAGGTGTTGTTTCACTGTGTGTACATGTGAAGCTGTGCTGACCCTCGTTGTCGCTCTGACCGCCACAGATCACGTCCCAACGGCGTGCGCACGTGTCGACGCCCTGCGTTCCCACGGTTACTCCAGGGAAGCCCTGCGATTGGCCGTCGCCATCATCAACACGCTTCGCCTCCAACAACAGAGACAGATGGACATCTACAAACACCAAAAGAAAGGTAACACACACACACACACACACACACACACACACACACACACACACAAAAGCCGTGCTTCCAGAATGTCTTGTAATTCTTACTTAGTGTTGAATTAGAAAAGGTTAAAATGAAACAGCAGAATTTAGAAAACCTTCCCCTGTTTCACCAAAAAGTTTTTACACTGGTTTGAGGTGGTTTTTGACTTTTTCCAAAAAGAGTTGATGAGCTTCATCGAGAATGGAAGAACTTTTTTTTATATAAATTCTCACAGAGCAAACATTTATCCATACGATTGTTCATCTTTTATTGTTTTGCCTCGGGACAGCATGGATTTCTGAATACTTTTCTCCATGTTTTCTCCATTTTTTCTCACAAATCACTGAAGTTTTGTTTGTTTACCCTTCATATTCATTGTTTTTAGGCAGTTTGCCAACAACTGCTTTAGTTTTCACCGTTTTGTACTTTGTGATTTTTGGTTGCATCATTTCAAAAATTTGCTTCAAATGTACGTGACAACTCCATGGAAACCAGCTACACACTTACATACATTCCTATTTGTTTTTTGGAGCTCGTGCACTACCTCAGTCATTTTAACTTAGACTTTCTCTCCCTCCCTTTTTCATGCTCAGAGCTCCTCCAGAGAGGCGTCACCTCCACCACCAACCTGGAAGGCTGGGTGGGTCATCCCTTGGACCCCATTGGCTGTCTGTTCGTCACGCTCACAGAAACCTGCCGTGTAGATGACGACAACACCATGGACACCGGAGGTATAGAAACACACGTGTAGTTCTGTTTCTTACTATTTAATAAGAATTGTCCCAACAGATCATCACGAAAGCCTTTATTTATTATAGGGACAGCAAGTTCAACGGAATTTTTACACGTTTACGAAGAAAAATAGCTGTTGTGTCACTTTTACGTAGTACTCTATCTGTAAACTAATGTGAAACTATTCATCAAATAGGTGAGAAGTTGATTGGCAGAAACTAAATGTTCAATAATTCTGGCAATCAACTAATTAATCACATCATTTATCAGCCAACAGGGCTACAGTCATGCTTGTTGCTGCGCGTAGAAACAGCAGTGCTTTAAAATAAATGCTAACGCCATGCTAGCATGTTCAGTATGCCAACATATTCAGCAGGTGTAATGTTTATAATGCATGCCTTAAGATTCAAATCCTTCACCCACTGTTTCGTCTGCAGCTCTGCCAAGCTAGCCTTCAGTCCTTTAAACCTACACACCAAACCCAAGTCCTAACGCGCATCTCAGCAAGAACACATACATTTGCCCGCAGGCTTCTTACACAACAATATATTACCCAAAGAGCTTATTTGCTAAACACAAGGTGTAATTCTTGGCACACTTCACCAGATGATGCAGTGTAATCCTGAGCAGAGGTGATCGTGTTCACCAGCAGTGACTCATCACACAACAGACTCCACGTTCTTATACGAGCACCAGGCACTATTGTGCTGCAGACAGCCATAAACTAGCCGAGCATGAATGGATCGCGCTGGAACACCCTGCTCATTTAGACCATACTCCTGCTGTGTGTGTGTGTGTTGGGTATGTATAGAATCCATCACCATTTGCATTTCTCACTCTGCCCATAGATTTTATTTGCACCAGTGACCATTGCCACAGAGCAGAATAGGGGTTGGGTTTTCCCATTGTTACCAGGCCACAGGGAACTATTGTCAGTTCAAACAATGCTGACCACTGGCACACTCACCAGTGTGTATATCAGTGTGAATGTGTGTGTGTGTGTGGTGAAGACAGAAAGAATTATTGTCTTGTGTTGTTTTGGGAATTTGAGGAGAGTGGTATGATAATTTTGCGTGCTGGTGAGTATCGCCCGGTCACCATGCTTTCATTCCCCGTGGAAGACAGCTGGGAACATCTGTTATGAAGTAGGCGGATCTGGGCTGTGTGTCACCCAATCCACATGCGCTTCTGTCTCAGAGCTTTTCAAACCCACCAATCAATCGACTGCCCACGGGCAACAAAAAGAAAAAACAAGAGAGCGTTAGCGATGGGGTTAAGTCTGCGAGGCCAGTTTCCACTTTTCCCTAGATTTCTACACATGCACACACACTCACTGCTCACATATCCTTGGAATAAACAGGATTTAGGGGGATCTGTTGCTCAGAGGGGATTTAAGCAGAGTGATGGGGAGGGGGGGGAGCAAGAGGGAACAAATGGACACCAATCAACAGCTGAGGCTCTCATGGCATCTGTTCTCAGTTATAGTTGTGAAGCATTAGTGCAGGGCAAGCGGCCATCTTAGATTCGTGAACACAATCGACTAGCATGTCAGACTGATAATATATTGCACACAGCTTTTATTTAACACATAAGTATCGTGCCAGCCTTTGTCTTCTCAAAGAATTTTGCGATTAGGAATCCGCTGCCAGTTCCAGTTGTCTATACGTCTCGTTCTTGTGAATCTCAGGAATGCCTTCGCGTCATTTCCTCATGTTTATCACAAACATTCACTTGGACTCAACAGTGAACTGGTTAAACTTAAAAGTCACTTCGACCTCGACACATTTTTGGCTGTAACTCAAGAATTCATACGGTAATTAATTGAAAAATGTGAAGGTCCAAGGTCACCTTCACTGGAACATCATAATTACATTATTCGACTCCATAACTCAGGAACTGAAGGAGAGATTGTGACCATATTTTACATTCGGTCTGATACTGATTAGTGAAATCTTTTGTTGATTCTTTGTTTTTTTTTTGCCTCCTTGCTTCTTCTGTGTCTGGCTGAATGAATTAAAGGAATAAAGCAGAAGGAGTACACCACACAGAGCACATAACTCAGTTTTCTTTCCCTCTTTCATGTCAGAAGGAGACCCCAGGCCTCCAGTCTACCACCATGTGCCGGTGTGGGGCAGCCCAGATGGGGGGGAGTCCTACCTGACTCTGGCCTTGGAGGTGGCTCTGATGGGTATGGGCCAGCAGAGGATAATGCCTGAGGGACTGTACGCCCAGGATAAGGTAATATTAAGTTCATTTTAGCATGATCTGTGAAGTTCTCAGACACTAATGTTATGCCTTCATAGAGAATACAGTAATGCTGGGATGCTTGGCTTGCTAACTCATGCTAACTGAAATACATTCCTGCCTTATAGCATATTTTTAAAAAAAAGGTGGTGTGAATTAGCAAGTCGCAGACGATGTCGCCATGATAGAAAATCACTATAATTTACCATGTGTTTGAAGTAAATGCCATACAAGAAGAGAGAAAAGGTCGTGGCATTTTTGTTTCTTGAAAAATAAGGAGAAAGTCACAGTAGTTAAGTTCACTGTGAATTAGAATAAATCCCAGGAACATTTCTTTGTGTAAATGGTAATCTCTTTTAGAGGGCTTAACACGGCCGTCACAGACCTTTCTTAATGTCACCGGAATTAGCAACAATATTAATGTTTTAGGCAAGAGTCGCATTTAAAACCAATCACATGTTTGAGAGGACCTTGGACTGGATCTTTGGCTGGAATCAATTTCTGTCATGTGTGCTAGTGATACATACGCAAGAGTGTGAGGTTTTGAAGTACCCTGCCGGTCCTTTAATGCCTCCAACTCAAAATCCCTTCTTAAAAAGGCATTAAAACTTCAAAGATCTTTTCTCCTACATCATAAATGTGACTTACTGCATGTGTTGGGAATTGACTGTATAGTTACAGTGAGTGCTGTTTGTGTTTTCCACGTGTTCTAGGTCTGTCGTAATGAGGAGCAGATTGTTGCAAAGCTGCAAGAACTGGAGCTGGATGATCTCCTGGTTCAGACGCTTCGGAAACAGGCCATTCAGCTACTAGAAGGTACAACGATCGGAGCATCCTCCTAAAGCATCCAGAGAACTTTATTCTCATATAAATGGGCGGATTTCCTATCAGATTCCAAATGTTGAGTTTGATGAGCCAGGTATTTCAGTCGCTGTTTGCTGATATTGACACTTCACAAAGTGGAATTGTCCATTTTTCATTTTCTATCTGATTTATTTGGACTATGTGGCTGAAAAGCTTGACCCATAATACTGATTTAGCTGAATCAGTGTGTACCACCAAGACCTTGCCTCACACAAAATGGTTCATTTGGCACACTGATAAAGATAAATCAAACCTTACTTTGCCTTTCTCTCGGCTCCAGCTGGTCCGTTCAGCGGTCTGGGTGAGGTCATCCACAGGGAAAGCGTTCCAATGCACACCTTCGCCAAGTACCTCTTCTCGGCCCTGCTGCCCCATGACGCAGACCTGGCTTATAAGGTGGCTCTCCGCGCCATGAGGTCAGTTTCCATCGACTGCAGAATTGAACAGCTATGGATTAAAGCTGCTTTATGTTGCGTGTTTAAACATTAACATATCCAGTTTGCCGTCATCAAATGACTTGACATGATACCCTTTATGTAAGTAAGGCCACTGTCAGGATGAATAATGGCCTTCGTCTCATGACATCGTATTATTAGCTCTAGCGTTTCGTACAAACCCAATTGTCTGCTGGGACAAAGAGGATCTTTGCCTCGAAAGTCAATGCATTCCTAATTGCTTTGCTTTACCTCGGACGATAAATAAGTTGGAAGTGATTATGTTGCGACAGCTAAAGTTTCATTTATGCTCAGATTACAAATGTTAGTCATGGCGCACAATGCAAGGTGAACACTTCAGCTTCTCAAACGAATGCAGGAGGCCTGTAATAAAACCTTTACAGGGGGGTTAATGATCATTTTAGGGGCTGATATACATAACACAGTTTAAGCAAAAGCTGAGAGGCAGGGTTTAGTGCAGGGATGCATTAGTGTTAGCTAATGAGGATGCTTATAAGACACACCTAACTAGAGTGCATAGGGGAGGTATACTCTGGTATGGTGTTGTGTTATCTTGAATTGCTCCATGTAGTGTGTTTAAATAAAGGCAGTATCTGAAACAATCTGGCTTTATTATTAATTCTCTGAAACCCAAGCAGTTTCTGTCATATTTGTCCTCGCCATGGGCCTCTTTTTTCACTGCAATATAAGATCCTGCATCTCTATAGAAACCACACAGTCATGGCTAGAAGTAGAGAGAACTCAGAAATGTCTTACGATGCCATAAATCATAAAAAAGGCCCCAAAAAGTTACACTTTTTTGATTATTTGTTTTGCAAATACGGAAAAAAAATGGAATCAATATGTACATTTCCACACACCCACAGATGTTTAAATAAATGTGGCTCTACATATTAAAATCATTTACTATTTATGGTTTTCGTCTCTACAAACTCAACTCTAGAAAGACCTTTCACCGTGCTGAATGTATCTTCTCCTCTGTGCACCGTTAACTGTTCTCCATTCTATCTTTTTAAAATGTTGCTCTCAGTCTGTGTTGCCTTTCAAACCCGCTGCCAGATTTTGGCATTCAGAGATATTATGTTTCTTTGTAGTATTATTTTTTACTTACAAGCTTATTTTAATGGTTAAATTAACCTTCTGTGCCCGTCAGGCTGCCGGTGCTGGAGTCGTCGGCCGGCTCCGGAGACGTCGGCCACCCTCATCACGGCATCTCCATCGTTCCAAGCAGATACCCGCGCTGGTTCACTCTGGGACACCTGGAGTCACAGCAGTGCGAGCTGGCCTCCACCATGCTCACCGCCGCTAAAGGTACCGTCAGCACATCCGCTCGTCACGGAAAATGCCCACTCAGATGTTACTCTAACAGGGACTGCTTGTTAAAGAGCTGCATCTAGGTCCTAGTTGGTATTCTTTTCTTGTGCCTGCAGGTGACATGTTGAGATTGCGGACGGTGCTGGAAGCCATCCAGAAAAACATCCACTCCTCTTCCTTAATCTTCAAACTGGCCCAGGATGCCTTTAAGATAGCCACGCCCGCAGACAGCCCGCCTGATATAACCCTGCTCAACGTGGCACTGGAGCTGGGACTGCAGGTACTGAGTGTGCACATGAGAGAGAGAGAGAGAGAGAGAGTGAGCTCAGTGCGAAGTATGAGGGCGAGTCAGTAATTTTCACAAATCATTTCACCGCAGAAAAAGATCTGAGCATTGGTCACCAGTCAAAACATGCAACAGTTTCCTTCAACTTGTAATTTTTGCAGGCCTCCACAGCCCCACTACAAATTAACAGAGAAAACATCACACAGAGTTTCACCGTGTTTGATGAGAAGAAACCACATAATTTATGGGTACCACAGTAAACACAGAAAAACTCTTCAGATGATCAGGCAGCAGTGTCGCTGTGGCTTCGCCCGCCTCTTTCTCCTGGTATTTAGAGTATCGCCTGAATTCCTGTCAGCAAAACTGCTAATAAAGTGCTCAGACTGGAAGGGTCACAATTAATCATCTGCAATTATGAGCATATTCTGGATACATCTGTCATCAGAGGAGACGTGGAGCTGCGCTAACCGCTAAATTATGGAAACCACACATAGCATGACTGGTGCATTTTCCAAATGCCAGGGAGGTATTGAAATGTACAGTGTGTCTTTATAGAGATGAGCAGTAAACATCATGTTCCCTGTTTGTGTGGTTTGCAGGTGATGAGGATGACTCTGTCCACTCTGAACTGGAGGAGGAGAGAGATGGTCCGCTGGCTGGTAACCTGTGCCACCGAAGTCGGTACGTGCCACCTCTTCACACCGCTGACAGCCAGCCAATAAAACAGGATTCACGCTCTAATTACGGCCTCCATCGCGTGTTAGGATCTTCTCTTTGGTCTCCTGCGATGTAACTAAATTCAGCTTTCAGGCCGACTTTGTCTTTGAATTGAATGAAAAACCCAGCAAGCGTCTGGTTGGTCCACCGCAAGCAGAGAGAAATACTGTTTTCCCACAAGTTGTTCATTCATTTGATATTTTGATGATGGAGCAGGAGAACGCTGTCTGACACGTCGCTCCATCAGCGGAGGAAGAGGTCACATTTATGAGTGCGTAACCTTTCAGCGGCACAGCCTCAAATGGCCCCAAAGTGTAATGAAAAGATTAAATGAAAACCAAATTACATTTATAGGAATCACAAAATGCAGAGCTGTCTGGGAGGCGGTGGAGGTTCTAACAGCGTGCGGATGGTACACAGACGACTACATCGAGACGTTTCCATTTAAAATGCTGTTTTCAGACGATCTCTGAATCTCTGTGACATCACATCACACGACCATTTACATACACTGCACATGTGTGAACGTGAAGCAAGGGGCTGGTTGCTTAGATGTAGAAAATACGAAACAAGAATGGTGAAAAGTAAGACGAGAGATTTTCTTAACTGCACAACAGCTGCTAGCGTAGACAACAAAGTCAGCAACGCCTGGGATTCATTTTCAACGCTGCAGTGGGCCGATGATAGCCTCAAAAACATGGACTCAGACTGTCAACTTAAGACTTAAAATAAAACATTTCCTGGTTCAAACATGTCTGGCTGAATTACTCCAACACTACAACTTGTCATTGTGTAGCCTGGAGTCGCTTTGCAGTGCTGCAGAGACACACGAGGACTTCATAGATTTGCACGTTGCAGAAGAAGTAACGGTTTAGAATTTCATCTTTGCCATTTTAAGGCAGAAAATAAATATTTTCATTACAACATTTTTCAGGAGTTTAATCAGTGACCAGAGATGGGCTGAAAGCTGACACAGATATCTGCATGATCATTTCCAAAAGTCTCAGTTTCTCCTCATCCAGACCGAAATACAATCCCAGTTTTTCAAGTGATAACAGCATCAGCAGCATTTCCCTAAATCTGTGTTGTAGGGGTTTTAATGCGCTGGAATAGTGTGAGCACTGGGTGTAAATGTGACAGAAGTTATGTGTTTTAAAGTGAAACGTATCCGTGTGGATGTAGCCTAAACCTACGAACATAAAGGCACTGGAACTGAAGGAAACAGCAACACGTCTTTGTTGACTTGTTCAGCTGATAAAGTGACTTTCTGGGAAATGACAAAACTTGAGTTTTGTTTGCAAGAAGGTGCGAAAGGATTCTGATTTTCATTAAACTAGGTTAATATCACTTGAGAATAAAGCACACTATGGTCATAACTCTTTTGTTTTCTGCTCTGCTGTGTCAGATTCTTTCTTTAAAGCAGAATTAACTATAAAAACTCTGACCACCATGTCTTTGTCTCCCATCAGGTCTGCGGGCTTTGGTGAGCATCTTACAGAGCTGGTACACTCTCTTCACACCGACCGAGGCCACCAGCATCGTGGCGGCCACCGTCATGTCCCACAACACCATCCTGCGCCTCAGCCTCGACTACCCCCAGCGGGAGGAGCTGGCCAGCTGTGCGAGGACTCTGGCCCTGCAGTGCGCCATGAAAGACCCCCAGAACTGCGCCCTGTCGGCTCTGACGCTCTGCGAGAAGGACCACATCGCCTTCGAGACGGCCTACCAGATCGTGATCGACGCAGCGTCGACGGGTATGACCTACTCGCAGCTGTTTACCATCGCGAGGTACATGGAACACAGAGGGTACCCGCTGCGGTCCTTCAAGTTGGCCTCCCTCGCCATGACACACCTTAACCTGGCCTACAACCAGGACACTCACCCGGCCATTAATGACGTGCTCTGGGCCTGCGCGCTCAGCCACTCTCTGGGTAAAAACGAGCTGGCGGCCATCATTCCCCTGGTGGTGAAGAGCGTGCACTGCGCCACGGTGCTGTCCGACATCCTGCGGCGGTGCACCATGACGGCGCCGGGTCTCGCCGGCATTCCCGGGAGAAGGAACTCTGGGAAGCTGATGTCCACGGACAAGGCGCCGCTGAGGCAGCTCCTGGACGCCACGATCTCAGCATACATCAACACCACGCACTCTCGACTGACGCACATCAGCCCGCGGCACTACGGGGAGTTCATAGAGTTCCTGAGCAAAGCGCGGGAGACTTTTCTGCTGGCACAGGACGGCCACATTCAGTTCGCCCAGTTCATAGACAACCTGAAACAGATCTACAAGGGCAAGAAGAAACTGATGATGTTGGTCAGAGAGCGCTTCGGCTGACCTTAGCCCTCCCTCACAGAGACCCTCTTCCTGGGAAGTAGTTCAACTTATTTGTTTCTATTTAAAGTTTTTTTGGGGGATTCTTTGTATTTTTACTCCTTATGTTGAGCCATTTGTTGACTAAGTCTTAAGTTTTTGTCCTGTTTTGCCGTTTTGTTTCTTGAATGTGAACCAGGAAGTGTTCGCAGTACATTGCTCTACTTCACTGAGACTGCAAAAAGGGGGGAAAACGGCTTGAAAATGTCAAAGAAGCAACAAGAAAAACAAAGCATTTTCCCTCCAACTAATGCTAAAAATCTAGTATGGAAAAAGTCAAAAAGATTGTGAAGACAAAAGTCAATGGAGCTTTTGTTTTTTTTTTCTGTGGCACATGACGATATGAAAACCAAATGATGTTGTTGGATGGGGTGTGTACTTTGAGCCAGGAGACGCTTTCAGCTGGGGTTAAGAAGAACAAGAGGTGGTTTTCAAAGTGGAAGAAACATGTCATTCCAAAAAAGAAACGAACCACTGAGGTCAAAAAAACACGCGTAGTGTTACTGTCATACCTCGACTGTATTATTTGTCAGCTTTAACTTCTCTATCAGAAATGGCCTCTTGTTTCATTCAGGGCATCTTAGAGTAGAGAGGGCAGAATACAGAACTACACATGTGTGGTCTCTTTGTAGAAGAAGTCAGTACCGGCACACCTGACACCATTTACCTGCTGGTTTCCTCAGAATCGCTTCAGAGGACGAACCACAAGGCTTGTTTTCCAATCCAGAAGCATGAGAGTGACGTTACTTAGGCTGCTCTAGCTGAAGTAGAGTAGTTGAGCCTCCATGTGCATATATATATATAAATATATATACACACAGTATATCTCTCATGTCCTCCTATAGGCTTATTAACGGTGACAAAACTAAACTGTGATGAACGCTGGGGTCACAGTATTCCCATCTCCACTGCTGTTCAGCTACTTGTGGCCAAAACGCTTTTTAATGTGCGAGACCCCAGCGGTCACTTTCCACTCGCTAGATCAAGATTTAGTCAACAAGCAATATAAATCAAGCCTCTGCTTCATGTTTATCACTTAGCGGCATTAAGTTCGCCTGATGTTTTCTGCTAGAACGTTTTGGAACCTGTTGGGACGTTGTTGAGTTCATTGACTGCCTGTCGCTAAAATCCCTTTTCCATCACAAGAAGCTTAGAAACTTTCTCGCTGTAGTCCGACTCTCCAGATGTAGGTATAAGCCCACCACTGGCCATGCGTTTAATTTCTTATTCTCCTCCTCATGCTAGCTACAGCAAGTGAAAACATGATCTTGTACCTCACGACGGGGTAAAGTTTCTTGCTTTTATAGCTTTCAAAGAACACGGATGACTTGTCTCGCATCAAAACCAGTCAAAAGTAATGTTTGTTCTATGCATTTATAGCCAAATTAGGCAGCTTAGTATCTTTGTTTTGACAGTCTGAAACTTTGCCATTGGGTTAAACCACTTAGTTTTCAGCTTCAGACTTTATGCTACTTTATGCAACTTTGAATGTGGCATTTTTAGTTTATTCTGCTGCCCCAAAAGTTCACTTTTTCTAGTTGTTTAGAAATATAAAGCCCGCAAATTTACTGTTTTGCCTCAAACCGCAAAAAGTTAGCTTAACAGTTTGCCAGTGAAAACAGTTGAAGTTTTAGCTTCTTAAGGGTCACATATTTTTCTAAAGAGTCAATAGAGACAATACTAGCGCTAATATGAGATTAGAAAATGCTAGGTGGCCCAAAAAACATACTCAAATGAATGCTAATATTGCTATATAAACTAGCAACTGTGTGCTAACATGTTAGCTAAACCAACTTTATATGTCAATGTTGGGTATTTAGCTTATTCTGCTTTACCAAAAGTAGAATTTTGCTAATTGTCTAGACTTTTAAAGCCTACAAATATACCATATCGAACTACAAAAAAAAGAAAAAAAGGGAAAGTTTAACCTCCTAAAGGGCAAAAAATTTTCCAAAAAAGCAAACAAAAAAAAAACAACCCCAAAAAGAAAAAAAAAAAAGCCAAGGGGCCCAAAAAAAAAAACTAAAAGAAAGCCAAAGACCCCGCAACCCCGGGGAAAACAACCAAGGGTTGCCAAAAACGTAACCAAAACAAACTTAAAACGCAAAGGTGGGGTTTTAACCTAATCCGCCTTAACAAAAAGTGAAATTTGCCAAGTGCCCAAAATTTTAAAACCCAAAAAAAAAACAAAACCAAACAAAAAAAAAAATAAAAATAGTGCAAGTTTTAGCTTCTTAGGGGTCAGATATTTTTCTAAAGAATCAATAGAGACTTAACTAGAGCTACTACGAGAATATAAAGGACTAGCTGGCCCGAAAAAAACCTCTAAATGAATGCTAATACTGCTATATCGCTGTGTAAACTAGCAACTGTTTGCTAACATGTTAGCTAAACTGGCTCTATATGTCAGTGTTGGGTTTTTAGCTTATTCTGCCTATTCTAGTTTCATTTAGTATACAGTATACATGTAGTAAATGGTTACTACATTAATTGCACTTATTTGTCCTAATCTTGGCTAAAGTAAAACTAAACATGTTTAGTTTCTTGGTCTTGTGATGGAAAAGGGCGGCGAGTGCTACTGGTCGTGATCGTTCTGGGCCGTGAAGATGAGTCTTTCTCAAAGGGTTGCAGAAACGCAGCGCAAACACAAGAGCGACAGTATATATTTTTTGACTTCATCGTACGTACGCGAGACCACATGCCTTGGCGCAGGAAGTTAACTTTTCCCTCCTTACGCGGGACATCCACGCTCCCCGTTTCTTACCCAGTGGCAAAGTGTTGTTGTCAATGGCAGTATACAGTACAGCAAGAGCTTGAATCTTTAACTGGTCGGACGAAATGTCATCGTACAAGCACTTCACACAAATACCTCTTCAGTACGTTCCTGCCTGCTTCAGCATTTATTTATTGATTGTTTAATGACTTTGTATGACTGAATAGGAATCGCAGACACACACACACACACAAACAGAAAAGGAGGATATTTTCAAAGAAGGGTTTTTGAACAGAGGAACATTTTCTTGTCTGCTTTTACATTCCATGAGAGCTACCTTCACCCACGACCTGGGTAGTCAGTCACAACTCTGGGCCTTTTTTTTTTTTTTTTTTTTTTTTTTTTTTTTTGTGGATCTGAAGAAATGCAGATAGAAGAATGGAAACAAAAAAAAACAAGAAAAAAAAAGGAAAACTGAGCAAGAAAAGAAAGAAACGAGAGGCTAAACTCAGTTCTCAGGGACATCACTTAAAGAAACAAAACAAAAAGTAGTAGCATTAAGCATTTAAGATATTGTAAATATTAAAGTGTCAATTCAGAAAATTGTAAAGTTATAATTATTTATGATAAGTATGTTACGTGTTTGTTTCTCTTTATTTTTATGTTTTTTTTCCGGCGGGGTGTACTTGAATTGTTTTGGACGGGGGAATTTGACAGCGTTTTTTTTTTTTTTTTTTTGTAAGAGCAAAGACTTCAAGGCATTTCTCAGGTGCTCCTGTGTACATTTCTTTCAGTTTGTTTGTTTGTTTGTTTTTGCTATAATAACTATTATTATTATTATTATTTGTATTTTTGATTTTTTTTAGATTTGCAAAGAAAAAAAAAATCTGTTTTCCAAAAGGAAGCATGTGATTCAGAGGTGAGGAAATAAAGGAAGGCATTCATTTGTGAACAGATTCGTACTAAACCTATGCAGAACCACTTGGATGGTCTCGTCACCTCTTAAAGACGCCTCCTTCAAAACGTATTAGTGTTGAGACACGGTGGACCGAACCACTATTAAAAAGAGACGGGGGGAGGCAGGCGGACAAAGACGAGACCCGGCATGCTTGTATCTGGACGCTGCAACATTTAGAGGAGATGAAAAATGGTGGAAAATGCCTTTCTGACCGATCAATGTACAAAGTTTTTTTTGTTTTTTGGGGCTTTTATTTCTGTATTCATTTAATCAGGACTCAAGCCTTTAGTGTCTTCTCAGAGGTGTCGTGTCGTGTGGTGGCACCGCGGTGAGACAGAACAATACACAAATGTCAGAAACAGCAACTGTACGAACAAAAGAGGCGGCCTGTGGATGACCTTGTGTTCATTCCTCGTTGGAACTTTTTATTTTTTCGATTGCTTTCTCGGCTCCCTTCAACCTTCACCTCTGTGATCTCATTGCCATAGATTTCTATCCCCCCCCTGACCTGTCTGACGTTGTGAATCGCCTCAGTTCCTCTCACGCAGGGAGGATTTTGGGTTTGAAGCGATGCATCGAGGTGTGTGTCGGTGCTTCCTCAGTGCACTGCAGCAGCCTTTCTATCTACAAAAAATCAAAGGATGAATGGATTCCTTGGCTACCACGTTATAAAAAGAGGAATATAATCGTACCACTTGCTTAACTCAGAAGCTCCAGTCAGCTGCCTTTACGTGATGCGTTCACTGACAGCGTTACAACAAACCAGTTCCTCCCTCCGCGTTAACCGTTTCAGCCACTTCCTGAGGTTTTTCTTAGGTTTCCCTGTCTTTCTTTTGTTTGTAGGAAAGTACTATTTGCTGGTAGAGATCTAGTTCACCTACTGTTTCCCAGATTGTTTGTTTGTTTTTTTGTTTGTTTGTTTGTTTTTGGATTTTTTCTAACTTAAGGGAAAATTGAAAGTGTTTGTTGCCTCTTTGTGCTACTGATTATGAAAAAGGTATTTCCAGTATTTGTTGCCACAGAAGTATCATAGCTTATCATCAACACTTTTTTTTGTAATTTTTTTGTGCGACTTCTTGAGCTACTGTCTATAAAGCGAGAATTTATTACTATTTATGTAACGCTACTACCATTTTATATTGATTTGTGTTGGAATCTCAGTGCTTTTCTATGAATAAAGTGTGAAACACGTTACTCTGACGTCTTTTATT
>NW_007578178.1:96561-100510 GCF_000690725.1 Stegastes partitus
AGTACGGGATTCAATTTGTGCCATAATGAAAGTGTACCACCTTCCAGGAAGTGAATAAAATAAAGTGACTAGCTAAAAGTGAGACCTACAATGAGGTGACACTATGCTAATCAAAAATAGAAACTGTTGTACAAGTGTGTGTTAAGTGTTAATTCCCTTAAAGTTCTTTTTTTTTTTTGCCTACTCTATTCACTTTCATTTTATTTGTTTTTTCCAGATTTTTGACACAAATTTCTTGTCACACTTCTAAAGTCCTCTTTTCCAGTCATTGGGTTTGAATTTAATCAACATGGATTAAATTTGTGTCACAATATATGAAAAAATGTCCTTGTGTAAAGTTAAAAAAATAAATAAAGTGAAAGCAAAAATAATTGTAATAATCATAATAATAAAATAGCTAAGAGGCAGAATTTCCAATAATGCGAGGCTCTGCAAATCAAATGAGGCACTCTTGTATAATTATATTCTAAGTGTTTACAGCCTCCAAGGTTTTTTTTTTGTTGTTGTCCTTCAGTTTATTTAATTTCAGTGTATTTATTTTAGACAGATTTTAGATTTTTTGGCAGCAATTGAATTCCATATCCTAGAGTATATTGAAGAACTGAAGTGCTTTCACTCTTTTTTTAATCTTGTGGGTTTTTTTTTAATCACTTTCGTTGATAGTAACGACGTTATATTCACAGGGTGAACATAGATAATAATTTAGATTTGGAACGGTGGCAAAATCAAGTTAAAAACAAAAGCAGTCAGATTATTAAAAAGGGTTTAAACCAATCTCCACATCCAGTCATGGGGTTCCAGATCAGGTGCCACTGATTAGAACCTCCCGTTGTTAAACCTCCGTTATCTGTTTTCTTTGATATCAAAGTGTTTGGTGCCGTCATGCCAAGATCTAAAGATCTCTAAGACCCTCAGCAAAAAGGCTGTGGCGGCCTCTGAGTCTGGCAAGAGACTCAAAAAGATCTCCAAATTCTTAGATATAAATCATTTCACTGTGAGGAAAATCATCCACGAGTGATGCAGATTTTAAACGGCTGCCAATTTGTTCAGGACTGACAATTCAATCCAGCGAATTCAGTCCAAGAGCAGATCGTTTGATGCAAAAATAGCCTCCAAAAAGCCCCGAATTTCATCACAGGATGTTCAAGTAACTCTGCTGCTGCTGGTGTCAAAGTGCTGCGTCCTGAAAGAGATGATATACATTTGACCTGTACGGGAGGTTTGCCAAGAAAAAAAGGCCTTTGTTGTCCAAGAAGAACATTAGAGCAAATCTATAGTTCAGCAGTGAACGTACAGGCAGAGACCTTGTGGATAATGTGCTCTGGATGGATGCATCAAACAGAGAGCTGTTTGGCCACAGTAATGGCAGAAATGCTTTTCAGGAGATGAACCGATGAACCTCACAGCAGTTCTGAAGCCTGATGGTGGTAAAGTTCTGCTCTGAGGTTCCTTCGCCGCCTCAAGGACTGTGCAGCTCGGAGTTATTGATTCAACTATGAATTCTACATCATATCGAAGACTGAATGAACGCAATGTGAGGTTCTTAGCCGGAAAGTGTGCTTTTCAACAGGACAATGATCCAAAGCACGCTTAGAAATCCACCAATGAACGGATCACACAGAAGAAATGGCCTTGTAGGAGTCAGATATGAATCCCATTGGAACGCTGTGGGGGGATTAGAAACAGGCAGAATATGCAAGAACACATGTTTTGTAGCTGAAGGAATTTTGAATAAAAGACTGATGATTTTTTTTTGTAAACCAATGTCAGAGACTGTTGGGCAGTTATGCAAAACATTTACAAGAAGCTCTTTCTGCTGAAGGCAGCAACACCAGCTCGTGTGTAGCTACTTTCTTTTTTTTAAACAGCAGAATATTACATTTGTTGATGCTGTTGTTGCGTAAATTATTGAAAAAGCAAATTTCCCTCGTAGCAATGTTCAGGTATTTCACCTTTATCTGTAGGCAGGAATGTTTGGATGTCGAAACCGTCAATAATTTCTGAAACCTTGTCTTCTTACATGACTGAACGTACATGGACATGTTCAAAAACACAGCTCATCACAGATTCATCTATATCACTAAGTTATCTGAAGACCAAGAGCAAAAACTAAATGACTTTGGGGTTTTTCCATCTCAATTGATCTGAGACCTTCTGCTCAATCATCCCTGATTTGCTTGAAACTTTGTTCTTTATCATAAACAATGAATATTTAACATGGCATCTGTGAAATTTTAGATTGATATATGAAGAAAATGAAAAATATGGCCATGTTGAAAACATCTGGGGCTGCAAGGTGGTGCAGTTGGTAGCACCGTTGCCTCGCAGCAAGAAGGTGGCTGGTTCGTGTGCCGGTGGGGGCACCGGAATCTTTCTGAGTGGAGTTTGCATGTTCTGCACTTTGTGCAGCGTGGGTTCTCCGGCTTCCTCCCACACAGTCCAAAAACATGTTGAGGTTAATTGGTGATTCTAAATTGTCTCTAAGTGTAGCCCTGTGATAGACTGGTGACCTGTCCAGGGTGTCCCCTGCCTTCANTTCAGGGAACATCGGTAAAATGTAGTATCTAATGGAGCAGCATGAGAGGTGTTCAGGGAACATCGGTAAAATGTGCCGTCTACCGGAGCAGCATGTGAGGCGTTTAGGGGACATCGGTAAAATGTAGCATCTACCGGAGAAGCATGTGAGGCGTTTAGGGAACATCGGTTAAATGTATCATCTACCGGAGTCAGCATGTGAGGCGTTAAGGGAACATCGGTAAAATGTACCATCAACTCATACACATATTCATGAACCAAATCATTGGCTGGTGCGACCAATGAAGAAAGTTGGTGGCACCAGTGCTACCGTTGGAAAAGTTAGTCTGGAGCCCTGCTACATGTGTTTTACTTGTAGATAAAGGCATGCACAATAGTTGTACATAGAATAAATAACAATCAAATGCAGAGACAATGATATAACAATATGTAAAGGAGTCGTTACGTTTATACAGTCTTAGAATTACCACTGGCCCTTTGAGGGCAAACATAATGCTTGTGTGGCCTGGGATGAAGATGAGTTTGACACTGCTGCTCTATAGGGACCACAGTGTAGTGAACTATGTAGGGAGCACCTCGGCAAAGTCACATTTTGGACACTACTATTAATCACGTGGCTCGCTAGCCGCGATTTGTGCTGTAACAGCATAGCACAAACATTAAATAAAGAGTTTATTGCGTAGCTAAGAAATCAAATTAAATCAAGTTTATTGTCATTTTGCTGCACATACCAGATGGGAGAGCGTTTCTTCAGGATCCAGTAACTTCAAGCAATTTAAATAAAGTGGTGCAGTCTGTCCAAATCACAACCGAGTGCCGCAGTTTTAGCAACGTTCACTGTCCTCGTGTTCAGCAAAGTCTCCCGGCTGTAAGTTTTGCAGAATGAACATCTGGGATAGAGAAGACACTCAAAACTTTCCCTCTCCTGAAGGGGCCGCTGCGTCTATGCGCTCCGCCATCTCATCTAACCCATCTAAGAAACGGGTAAAATAAAATTTAGCAAAACAAACGACAATTTTTCGCGCTCTCGTTCGTCTAGTTTCCATTTCCTTTCGCGCAATGCATGATGGTCCATATTGCTGGTTAGTGACCATCAGCTACTTTTCAAGGTGCATTTTAGGATATTTTGAATTCACTATATGGGGTTTGCAACTTAACATTCGGACAGCCCTACAAAATGGCAAACACCCTATATGGTGCACTGTATCAGGCATAGGGAGTGATTTCAGACAGAACAGTTATTTAAGGTCTCTGTGACTGCTTCAAATATCTACACTTATGTCTTCTATTTTACTACATTATAAAGGGAATAAATGTCCTTTCAAGTCCACGACATTCTATTGTTGTCAGTTTTTCCAGACATCAGGTTTTAATCTGACAAGTACGGGATTCAATTTGTGCCATAATGAAAGTG
>NW_007578178.1:102841-106323 GCF_000690725.1 Stegastes partitus
CAAAGTGTTTGATATTATAAAGTATTCTATATGAAATGAAACATGTTTAGTTTTACTTTTGCAAAGACTAGAACAAGTGCAAATAATGCAGTAACATTTAACGTTTCAAACATTCACATATAAAGTTAGTTCAGCTAACATATTACACAGTGATATAGCAGTATTAGCATTCATTTAGAGTTTTTTTTTCAGACCAGCTAGTATTTTATATTCTCATAGTAGCTCTAGTTTAGTCTCTATTGACTCTTTAGAAAAATGCCTGACCCAAAAGAAACTAAAACTTGCACTGTTTTCACTTTTTTGTGGTTTAATATGGTATATTTGTAGGCTTTAAAAATCTAGGAAATTAGCAAAATTGAACTCTCAGTGCAGCAGAATAAGCTAAGAACCCAACATAGACATATAAAGTTGGTTTAGTTAACGTGTTAGCAAACAGTTGCTAATTTACACAGCGATGCAGCAACATTAGCATTCATTTAAGTATGGTTTTTGGGCCACCTAACATTTTTTTTAGTGTGACCAAAAACTGATTTTGCAAAGTATTTGATAAGCTTTTAGGCTCATAATTAAAAGTTCATGGAGTCTTTGAGCTTTTTCTAGATTTGCTAAACCTCCAGTTGGTCCAGTGGCCGAAACTATGGAACAAAAAGTGACTTAACAATATACTGATTTTTTTTAAAAAACTGTCTAAAAAGCCCCTTTTCCCCAGCTGGTGTAGTCCAATCCATGCATTTTCACCCAATCAACCAATTTGCATTAGCAATAAATGAAGCACACGGGGGCTGATATAGTTCCATCAATCTTTCACTCATTTGTCTCTAATCAGAATATTTTTCTTCCATCCCTCCTTCACCGCTTCATTCTCATTCATTACGGATTTCTGCAGAGCCATATAAGCAGACAATCAGGCCATCAAGCAGCGCTAAGTGTGCTCGTCACTGTGTGTGTGTGTGTGTGTGTGTGTGTGTGTAAATCTAGATTGATTGGCTGATGATAAATGAGCAGATTTATATTAATTATCCAGACAGATAGATGGAGCAGTGATTGCTATATGCTCAGTCTTTTTCTCCTCACTTTGCACCGTGTCCCCCAATCTGTCTCCCTCCTCTTCCTCCTCCTCCCTCTCTGACTCACCCAACTGACAGAAACACTGAACACACACACACACACACACACACACACACACACACACACACACACAAACAAACAAACCGGACAGTTTCGTTGGATATGAAGCAGATGTAATTAGTAACCCTTTGTCTCCCGTCTGAACGTCACCCTCCTTACACTTATTCTGTTGAATGACCGGATCAAAACATTTTATGGTTAGTGGCGTCTTTTGGTCTTTTTTTTCATAATCTCAGACTTTGCTGATCTCGAACAAAACCAACTGTTCTTGTTGTGGTGTGGCATGGAGGTATAGTTGCCCCTCAGCAAGAAGGTTTAGGGTTTGAACCAACTGGTCAGCCGGCCATAGGTGTGAATAGAAACATGCGGTGTTGTGTCTTTGTGTTAGTTTGTGGTGGACTGATGAATCCTACTTTTTGTCCAGTGTCAGCTCCTCCACAGGATAACGCTGTTCTAGCTAATTGCTGGATGTTCTTGTTCGTATTCTAACACAAGCTACTCATGTGGGTAATACGGGGTTGTGTCCCCATTTGCTAGGAGCTTTTGGAGAGGCAGCTAAATTAGCCACAGGTGCAACAAGTGGTGAGACTTTACATATTTCCCCTCACCAACTTCTGTTTTTCATAACCACCAATCATGATACATGGTGACACCACTTTTCTACACATGTAAGTCAACCATAATCCCTTCATTCCTGAGGGAACCCCCATGGTGTCCCATGTGTTTGCAAAACTCTTCCCTCCTTTTTTTTCCCCCAGTCTGGAATGTGCCTCGAATGATTTTGTTTGATTCTTGGAAAATGTTGTCCAGTTACACTCGCTGCCCACTTTATTAGCTACACCTTGCTAGTACCAGGTTGGACCCCTTTAGTCTTCAGAACTGCCTTAAGTCTTCATGGCATAGATTCAACAAAGTGCTGGAAACATTCCTCAAATATTTCAGTCTGTGTTGACTTGATACCATCATGCAGTTGCTGCAGATTTGTGGGCTGCCTTTCTGTCATCTTGAACAGGTCTGGCCATTCTCTCCTGACTTCAAGCATCAACAAAATATTTCTGCCCAGAGAACTGCCACTCATTGGATATTTTCTCTTATTCGTTCCATTCTCTATAAACCCTTGAGACAGCTGTGCATGAAAATTCCAGTAGATCAGTGGTTTCTAAAATAGTCAGAGTAGCCCATCTGGCAGTAACAACCAAAGTCCCCTAAATCAACTTTCTTCCCCATTTTGATGTCGATTTGAACTTCAGCAGGCCGTCCTGACCATGTCGACATGAGTTAATACATTAAGTTGCCCCAATGTAATTGCCTGATTGGATATTTGTGTTAACGAGCAGGTGAACAGGTATACCCAATAAAGTGGCTGATGAGTGGAATTCAACACAAATTTCATCCCATACCATCACTGTTGCTTGTTGGATTATCAAATAGATCAAATAGACCCACCATCCTCCTTCACTTTTCCAGCATCTTAATCATGGCATTGTGTCCATTTCTTTTCAATTTTCCAAAACCAACAATTGAACATCAACACTCATTTCATTACGTGGAGACAAGCTGCAACCTCCAGAGCAGAAAAACGAAGCCAACGAAGTGCCAAAAAAACTGCAGTTCCTCAAATGGCCACTTGAGGCTGCCTCTGAAAGTCAATGTCCAACTTTACAGCAGAAATAAACACATTTACTGGCTTGTACAAGAAAAAATTGTGGTCCCTATAGCTACGTTTCCCATTCATGACAGCAGTTCTGCAGGAAACCTATGTGTAACGTCGCAGAAAGTTTGGTCACCTTTATATACAACCCATATATTTAATCTGGCATGACAGGTGACACGATGAACAAATCAACAACTTCCTCGACTGGTAGCAATCCAGAGAGATGCAGATGATGCGAAATGTTAACCAACTGTAAGCACGTTGGTGAAAACTGAGCTTCATGCCATCATGACGGACACGCCGGAATAGAAAGGCGTCGTCAGCAAAGAAGGACATTCGCAGCTGTCAGCATCTGCATCAGTGTGACGCATCTCAAGGTCCTCAGACTGCAGCCAGAGTTTCACTTTCCGCCTCCCACCACGCTACCACGGCGATAATAATGCCCATCAGTCTCTGTCACAGTGGGCTGTGTGTGTTCATTCATGCATGTGGTCATTGAAAGATATGCCGTGTGTGTGTGAGTGTGTGTGAGTGTGTGTTTGGGGGGGGGTGGTCACTGATAAAGCGCTGATAGTGTCCATCCATGGCAGATGATGTACAGCCTGCTGTCTCTCCAGGCAGATTGGATTTTCAGGCCTGCTGATTTGCTGAGAGATGGAGCCTGGACCTCCTTCAAAGGCACACACACACACACACACAC
>NW_007578178.1:111367-116265 GCF_000690725.1 Stegastes partitus
TTCACTGTTGTTCCATCAAGTCATTGATTTCATATTGAAATGATATTTTGTTGTTGTTGTTGGGTTGAATCCAAAATGACCATAAGCTATTGTTTGTCAAATTCTAATACTTAAAATCCTCATGAAATATGGTGTAAATGTGAAGCTTCAATCAACGTCTTCATGAAACTTTCTCTGATGAAGCTGCTCTGGATGCCTTTTCTTTGAGTTTTTTAAAGATCTTCTCAGAGGAAACGTGCTCACTGCAGTAGCTGACTGTCTGTTTGAGTGGATGTTGGGTTTTGTCTGGTTGTCAACCATTTGGGATTGAACCTTTCTCAGGCTTCATGAAGTTTTCAATGAGGCAGATCTGAAGACGGCTTTCATTCCAGGTAGTCACCAGAAACACCTGCTGGTGAAACGCTGATTGACTGTCGGTTTTTGGTGAAACCTTGAAACTGTAGGAAGATTTCACACTGAAGAAGGCTGAGCTGGAGAGTCATTTCCCCCCTTGATCATGTCGAACAGTTTAAACTAAATAAAAGGAAATAATTTCACAGATTCCTACATGTGAGCTGAGGCCTTTATCTAGTTTGAATTAAGGCGTTCATTGAAAGAATTGAATCTGAGCCCAGCTTGTTACGAGTCCTCAAACCTGCTTCCTAACAGACTTCCATTTATTCTTCAGTATCTTTAAAATTAATAAGGCGATGAAGAGGAAGAACTACCACACAACACAATATTTAACATCTGTTTTTCAATCTTTGTTTAGACCAGTGAAGAAAATGTAGCTTCCGTGACCCAAAGTTTAACTCTGGAGAGACTTTTGGAAACAGCTTGAACACTGACTCGCCTTGGGGCCGTTAAAAACCAGCGCCGTGTTGGTTATCACTTGGATTTAACCTCACAAATGGCAGCAGCACTTAACTTTATTTTTCATCTCTGCAGAACTTAGTCGAGTCTGAAGTGCAGACGAATTATGTAAGAAGTCGTCAGAACACCGCAAACTCCTCGGAGCTCTCAGGGTCGAGAGGAAGGTGGCGACTAGGAAACACTCCAGGATGAGGCAGAAACAAACCAGCGGCGTCTGAAAGGTGCAGACGTTGCGTAACCTGTATGTTTTATTAAAGCTGATTCATTGTGTAGATGTCTTGAGTTTGTGCCGTTCCAGAGGCCGCGCTGTGCCGCACCGTTGGAGCTGTTTATTTATATAGATCTTCATTACAAAGCTTCTCTCAGAGGACCTCGGAATGGCCGATAAAAACGTGTTCGCGCACCTTCAGGCAGGACACCGCCTCACTCCTGTCCCACTTACAGCCGCCGTCACCGCCACGTCCCATTTTCTGGGCCAGAACTCAGCCTCGAATCACAGACTGTACACAAAAAAGTGTAGAAGAAGTGGTAGTTTTTTGAAATGTTCTGTGGAGTCTTTAGGCTCGATTGTCCCAACGTTTCAATTCCTCAACGATTTGTGGTGCAATAAAAAAAAAATAAAATAGAGTCCAAATTCCAAGAGAAAAGTCAGCTTAGAACATTTTACTGGTTAGCAGGTGTTGAACTGGTAAAGTCACAGCCAGCAAATCCTCTTAGAAGCTGACATTAAGTTGCTCACAGCTGGATGTTGTAATCTCCTCGTGTGCAGCTCCAGCCAATAATCAGGAAGAAAATAAAGACGAAAAAAAAACATCAGGTGACATTCTTGGTTCTTTGGTAAATTATAATGCTAAAAAAGTAAATGAGAAGAAGAAGAAGAAGAAAAAATATATATAAGCTGAACTGTGACGCCTGCAAAAATGATGACATCATTAAAATTCAGTTTGTTTTAGGCTCAATTAAANACACACACACACACACACACACACACACACACACACACACACACACACACACACACACACACACACACACACACACCCTGTCACTTTATTCCCAGATGGCCCACTGACACACAGTCCCAGCCTCTTCAGTCTTACCTGTCGACAATCAGCGGTGATTTTTGTTCATTTGTCTTCGCTATTTACGCAATATGGGGGCCACAACAAAAGCCTGTGTGTGTGTGTGTGTGTGTGTGTGTGTGTGTGTGTGTGTGTGTGTGTGTGTGTTTTATGGTACTACAGCAACACAAAGGACAGAGATGAATGAAAGCCCGCTGCGTTTCCCCTCCTCATCAGCTGCTTTGAGCTTTGTGTATTTTGGTATATATTAATAACTCTCACCGTTGTGCTGTCTTAATTATTTGGAGGCTTGATTTCCACTTTTCATTTACCTCCCATTTTAAGCTGAAGTGCGTTCAGCAGGCGAATCAACAAAGGACGGACACACAGTCGCACCGGAGGACATGTTTCTTTATTACGGTGAACACACACACACACACACACACACACATTGTAGTGTATTGTGATTCGGGCTCATTTACGCCATTGTGCTGCTGTAAATACGCACAAGCTCAACAAATTTGTCACATTTGGCAGCTAAAAACAGCCCCAACAGATGCACTATCGCCTCCTGTTAAGGCAGCGTTGGGTACAAACTGACAGCAACCTGCTTTTGGAAAAATACTGGGCTTCGTTTTTTTAGCTTGAAATATATATTTGATCCTCTCTGATTGCAATGAAGGTTTTTTTGTTTGTTTGTTTGTTTCCATGTGGTGTTATTTTAATACTAGAAGACACACAATAAGTAAAATAAATAGTCGTCACGGGGCTTTCTGAGTAATTGTTCTTCAGAATCGGTTTTGGATTCGAACCCGTATGGCTGAATTACGGTAGTTTCACAGCTGAATCGTAGGTGAGCTGGTGTGCTCGAGATGCCACGAGTGGTGAAGAGATATGAGGGCTTCAAAGATCTGCACATTCTAGAAGCAGCAGCAGCAGCAGTGTAGAGCTACATCGCAGGAAGGGATTATTTTCATTAAAAAAAAACAGATTATTTTTTAGGGGTTAAACCACTGAACAGAGAGGGGCTTTATAACATTAACCCTTTATGGGGCAAGCGACCATATTTGGTAACTTCCTGGGATGTTCAAAATGGCCACCCTGTGCCGCTCCTTGAGGTTGAACAACCATGTGCACTTTGATTTAGTTTTATATAAGTGCCAATATCACTACCTTATAAAAAAATGTCACTAAACAAATGTTCCAGACACTTTATAAACGCTTTGTTACTGGTTTGCATTGAACTCCACTTTGATTTATTTTTGGAGATTAGTGCCATTAACACCACAACCCCAAGAACAATGTGACTAAATCAACTTGCCAAGTGCTTTGTAAATACTTTGTTCGTGGTTGTGTAAGTATCATGACCTCAAACTAAAAGAGTTAAAGGTTTGTTGAAGCCAACAGTGTTCATTTTTAACTTTGAAACACAAACAGAGTTAATAAAGTCAAACTGTACCACTGAAGGAGGCTGCAGGGTGGCGCAGTTGGTAGCACTGTTGCTTCGCAGCAAGAAGGTTGCCGGTTCGCGTCCCGGTGGGGGCACCGGAATCTTTCTGCGTGGAGTTTGCATGTTCTCCCCATGCAGCGTGGGTTCTCTCCGGGTTCTCCGGCTTCCTCCCACAAGGTCCAAAAATGTTGAGGTTAATTGGTGATTCTAAATTGTCTGTAGGTGTGAATGTGAGTGTGCTTGGTTGTCTGTCTCTAAGTGTAGCCCTGTGATAGACTGGTGACCTGTCCAGGGTGTCCCCTGCCTTCACCCTAAGTCAGCTGGGATAGGCTCCAGCCCCCCCACGACCCTAATGAGGATTAAGCGGTGTATAGATAATGGATGGATGGATGTACCACTTAGGAGGTGCAGAAGTCTAGTTTCCTCCCAGAATTACAAGACGCTGAAAAGTTACTGTTCATTTTTTTGCTCAATGATGCCAAAGAAATACTGCCTACCCCGGCTTTACTTTGAAATATTAGATAAGTCCTTGAATTATAAGTTTAAAAGTGGTTTGTTGGTTTATACGAGGGGTTTGATTTACTTTTTGGCCTCAGATAAATTATATTCTGAGGCAATATTGTTTAGTTAGTAAGTATTTCCATTTCAGGGTTTAATGAATACAGTTAATGATTGTTTTCTGTTTGGTGAAGTTTGTTTTTAAGGGTTAAAAAAAATAAAAAATCATCTCTAATTTGGACCATGAATGAAACATTAAGGTCATTTTTGGAGTTCTTGCCAAATTTGTGTTTTTTTGTGCGTTATTAATGGATAAATTGATTATTTTAATTCATTATATGTTTTAAATGGATTATCTGTACAGTTTTGGGAGTTTTTGAAAGGATACGAATGTTAAAATGGATCAAAAAACATGAAACTCATCCCTGAATTTTCATCTCATTACCTAAATTAAGGCTCTTTGATGGCATAAATTAAGGGAGTTTTGAATCCCTCAGAAAAGCCCATAAATCATGAATATAATCCATTAAAATACGATAACATGCTACAAAATCCGCTCCGTGGTGAAATGTTTTAACAACACCGTGGTTTCCAGTCGGATCACGTGATGTTTGCTGGAGTCCCACACGACCACGACGACAACAACAACATCAGCAGCGACAACAACAACAAACGGATTTAAACCAGAATCTGCTTATCTGACGTTCTTAGCTGCCTTCCAGAGAAAAACACAATTTTGGATTAACAGATCTGGTCTTTGAGCCGCTGTTATGATTACAGTAATGATGCACACGAGTTCTGTGTAATAAAGGTAGCGCCGTATTTACCCGCCATTTACTAAATTGCTCAATTCACATGGAGACAAAAGGCCTGGAGGATTGTGATTGGATGCTGCTGCCTGCTTCGCTTCTTCTTTTTTTTTTGTTGTTGTTGTTTATCTCATTCGTCACTGAGCTGGAAACAGTGTTGAGTGATGAGTCCTGACTGCTGGGGATTATGCTTGACTTTTACACCTCTGCTCGTCCTCAAATGATCCT
>NW_007578178.1:120210-123148 GCF_000690725.1 Stegastes partitus
CTGTACATTTGTCACAGATGGAAAACTGGTAAAACGTTCACCAGGCGGTAATAAAATATTCTGTCGTCAAAGTGAAACCCTGATGAGGACAGCAGACAGAATGACTGAAGCACAACACCAGCTGCATTGTGGGTAACGTGAGCATCACATTTTCACATGTGTGGAGTAAAGAGGACCGTATTTATTTGGCCTTTTTGAACATCCGTCACGAGTCTGACGGTGTTTTGGGACTGAAATGTTAAAACAGAGAAACATTCGTGCTGCCGACTTTCACATCAGGTCTCCGATCTGTAGGGACTGACTGACTGACTGACTGACTGACTGACTGACTGACTGGTGTGAAAGCAAAGTGAACTATGAGCTCTTAGGTTATCATTTATTTACATGTTAAATATCGATGTGTTCGTTTCCAACCAGCTCAGCATGTTTGTGTTCATCTGGGGTTAGACGTCAGAGGCCTAACGTCTGCCTCAGAGGTTATATTTACATCCTCAAGACTTTTTGTCTTTTGAAAGTTGGTCTGAGCATTTCTTAAATGATCACAAAGTTAAACTTACAAACTATGTGAAATAACAAGAAGCTGATACTTTCATGCTTCTCCTTGACAATCTGGATGAACTGTGGATGAATTCTCCATGTTGCACGATATTAAATTAAAACAAAAACAAATTCTAAGAAAAACTGTTTCATAAGTTCTACAATTACAACAGTTTTACACAACGCTAGAATGGGTCAGCAATCAGCTCAGAATGGGGCTGACTTTGACTAAAATCGATGCATTTCCTGTTTAGTTTTCACCATTTAATGAACAAAAACGTTTATTATGTCGGAGTAAATGGAACCCCAACTGACAAAAGTGGTTGAAGTTTTTATTTATTTTAAATCTCTTGCTAAGACAAACTGATTTAGGACCAAAAATTCCTCTGTGAAGGAGGTTTTATCTCCTGGGTCACCATGTCAAGTCTGAGTTTTAGAGCCCACAGATGAATGAAATCCTCCTCAAAGCCTGAACGAGTGACCAAAGCATGCGCCAGATGTTCTGGCTGAGCAACATCTGAAATTAATAACTTAACATAAAACAGCAACATAAATTTGACCAAAACATACATATATTATTATTTTCTTTATTTCCTTTCTGCACTGTTTGACAATCTGATTTATTTATTTTGCTTATGTCTCTCTCTATATATATTCATATATATATTTATTTATTGTGTTTTATTCTCTGTTCTTCTTCTGCTTATGTTATAAGTATAATTGTGTTTGTGACCTTTAAAGGCCTTGAATCCTTGAATCAAACCAGCCATTCAAGGAGCAAAGCATCTGCCTGACAAAAGGGGGGCATAAAAACCAGCCATAAAGACACGTGTGTGAGTTTTAACATTCTGGAAAACCTGAATCATTCACAGCCTCCCAGTCAGGACCATTCTAATGTCATTTACTTCATAAACCAATTTCCTACCAGAGAGCTGATGACGTTAAAGAAAAGAAAACCTGATTTAGGGTGAACAACAGACAAACCCAACACGAGGCATCTTCTTCTCCTTCAATGTGCGTTTCTTTAAAGATTTTCTATCAGTGGGGTAAAAATAAAACCGTTCATGCGGCGATCCAGCGGGGGATTGGTTCAGTTAAGATGTTAGGCGGCGGGATGATCAACTGCTGCGTGCTGACATTTTTCCCTAAAAAATTGATTTTATAACTGCAGCACAGAGTCCCTCGCTGAAACCCTTTTGCCGAATCACCGGCTTTTGTTTTCACAGCGGTTTGGATCCGTCTTGTTTTTCGACAGCCTTTGAGAAAGAAACTACTGGAAGAGCTCCGTTTGGATTGAAAGATGTTTACATTTTACGGGTTGGTGTCTGAAGGCTGGGGACACATTTTTGAGATTTCTGATTGGATTAAAAAAAAAAAGCCTAAATACTTCATACATGCTTTTAGTCAGAGCTGTTTAGACCTTCTTTTTTTTCCCCCAAGTAGATTCAATTTTAATACAAAGACGAGCCCATACTACTTAAAATGCATTTTTAATGTACATGTACTTGCAACAACGCCGTCATCCCTCCGCAATCCAAACACATAATCCACTCCTGCTCAGATAAACATATTACAGATGAAGAGAAAATCTTGTCTTAGAAAACCCGACATGTTGTTTTTATCCTGAAAAGCCGCGCTGGATGAGACGCCGGTGAATTTATGTTCAGTACATGTTGATTTGGATGTTTTTCATCTCGACGTTTGTTTGTTTATTCCACCTCTCGCAGAATCCCGTCGTGAAAACTGCTGAAGCAAAGATGTGAATTGTTTTGTATTCAAACACCAGTGTTGACTACTTTTCACAGTTTTTAATAAAATAATGCATTATGGTACATTTTCTTTTCATCGTCAGCGTCATAAGGCCCTTTTTTGGTTCTCACACTTCCACTTAAGACATCTGTTTGATCATCCGTTTGGAGTGCTGGTGCACGGCCTCCACGAAGGCGCCCACGTTCTCCGGGTCCATGTCGGGGTAAAGGCCGTGGCCCAGGTTGGCGATGTAGCCTCTGGTGCCGAAACCCTCCAGCATTTTCTTCACGATGTCTGAAATGCGCTCCTGAAGAAGTAGAGGAAGGAGGGTTAACGTTAAGGGTGAACCAGGAGGCGCTTTTAGTTCAGTCAAAGTCTGAGATAGACTTTAGTCAAACTGGGTCAGAGGACAGACAATTTGTTGGAACCGTGTGGAAACATTTGAACTCTTCATTGCAACAGACAGACGTGTATGAAGTGAAGCACACAGCAGAAATACGAGGCTGCTGAAAATAGCAGTGAAGGAGGAAGAACAAGTTGGAACAACAGGTTAGCAGGTTATCAGAAAGTAAACTCCTGTGTGGTTCAGAGCTGATTGTGTCGAGCTGAGTGGATCGATGATCTGAGCATCAGCATCTCTGCAGAGAACTGG
>NW_007578178.1:123874-163459 GCF_000690725.1 Stegastes partitus
TAATGTGGATTGTTCAGGTAGTTCTTCAGTAAAAACGAAATTCATAAATTTATCAGTAAAAAGCAGTCCACAAAAAAAATAACTGACAAGCCTAAATCCTAACAAAGATGGAGTTTAGATGTGATACTTAAATGCTAACTGCATCATCGTGCTGGTATCCATAAACCTAAATAAAACAATGCTCGTGTTTTTATCTCACTGTCATTAAAACCTCTTCTATCTTACAGACCTTCAGTTTGCCACAGAACAAACCACAGAAGCTGTGAAAAGAGCAAAAATCGTGCTTGTTGCACAAAGATGTCCTAATACGGCCTGAACAGAATGATTAGAACTGGTGATAAATTCTCAGATTGACTGTCTTCAATCAGCATCACTGGAGTCTTTAACATTCTAATCAGCCGTTCAGCTGATTTAAACTCATTGTGCTAAACGGTATCACTGTGTGCACCGCGCTGAAGAGAGACGTCTGAGGAGGTTGGAGGGAAAATAATTAGCCATCACGGCCGAGCTAAAGGCTACAACAGCCACATGTTCCTGTAGCAACAGCTGAGGATATTATCTGGGAGTTTGAGGTGCAAAAACAACAGAGAAAAACTCAACAGGATGCAGCATACACTGCTAAACTGAATGAAAGTGGCTCCATGGAAGAAGAAACAGGTTCTGGTTTAATTCTGAATGTCTATGGAAGGAGCTGGAACAAGGAACTGATGTAACTGGAGAGGAGTGGAGCAGTCAGAAAATTAAAAAAAGCTTCATTAAAAGCTGTGAAAAAGGCCTGACTGTAGTGATGGTCTCAAACGTGTGATGCTACAGAACTTTGGGTTCAGGGTGCCGATGTGTTTTTCCAATGCGACCTTCATTTATTGTATCATCTAAATAACACCGGAAACCAAAACCACAGCGTCTGCTCTGTTAAAAGGAGAATAAAAAACAGTGGATGGCAACTATTTCTGTCAGTTTAAACCTATTTTAGAGAAAACGGTGTCTTGTACCGTAATTTTCAGACTATTGAAGCACCTGAATATAAGCTGCAGCCACTAACTTTAAAAAGAAAAAAAACAGTTGTACATATTCAGGCCGGATTTGTCTTTAAGCTGCATGTGTCCACGTTGTAACATGAGATATTTACAAAGAAAGATTTTTTGTACTTTTAATTAAATACGTACCGGCAACGTACACAAATACGTAAATGCTTTTTTCCGAACAGTGTCTGTAACATGGCTGGTTAAAAAAGATTAAAACTAGAGCAGCCTACCAGGAAAAGTCATTGATCGCTATCTTCATCTTCCTCCTGCACTAAAACCACTAAAGTCGTCTTCTTCAGTGTTGGAGTTGAACAGCCTCAGAATTACTTCATCACACACTTCCTCAGTCTCTCTTTCGTTGTCGCTCTCGATGTCACTTACATCTTGACGCAAATTTGTAAAAATCCATAAATTAGCCGCATCGTTGTTGAAGCCACAGTGTGAAAAAAGTAGCGGCTTATAGTCCAGAAGTTACAGTAAGTAGAAAAGGCTCCATGTCTGTTTCTGGCACAACAACCTCCACATTTTAACAGTGTAGTCGACCATTAATGACCCTGCTCGTTAGTTATCACTTATTTACATTCTTCCTTTACAAGGATCACTGAGGACGGTTTGGAGAGTTTTAGTAAACATTTTGAGGTCTGACTAATGTGAATAATCAGCTTTGGGAAAGACAAAAGTGTTTCACGTATCAGTGTCAGAGCGAGTCCAGAGCAGGAGTTACCTTTGGAGCGTACAGAGCACAGGGGTCCATGTTGCCCTGCAGGCTGACCTTCCCTCCCGTCCGCTCCCTGAAAACATGCACACATCACAGGACACACGAGTTAATCCCTTAACCGGCGGGTTAAGTATTTGATGAGCAGAGCAGGAAATGCAGACGCTTGTTGACTTAAAATCCTGCACCCGGTGACACAGCAGGGACGAGGGAGAGGTCAGCAACGGTTAACCTGCTGCAGCGGCTTCAGGCTCATTCCTGCAGTCTGATCAGACTGTGAGGCTGCAGCAGCTTTTGATTCTTCTCTGTTCATTTCAGAAATGTTTTACGGCCTCAGCTACAACAGAAGGAGCCACTAACACGAGCTGATGTGCAACTCAAAGCTGGGCACGGAGCAGAAAGTCACTAGAGTAAGACGAAGCCAAAATGTTACCGTGCTGATCGCGGGTCCACGGTCCAGTCCAGCCCGACCACCTCATAATGAGACTGAGACAAATCCTCAAGAGCGTAGTGACCGTCCTTTGCAAACACAATCTGAAACACACACACAGAGGGACGTAAAATGAACAAATCTCCAGAGGAACATCGTTTTGACCTATTTTTGGTGAATGCTGCCCCCTGCTGACGACGACGCGTAACAGCGACTCTCCTCAGACCAGATGAATCCTTAATGATCCCTCCAGGGAAACACAGTGTTGTTGAAGCAACACAGCGCTGATAAGAATAGAAGCGAGCACTGAAACTAATATAGCAGCTACTAATAAGCAAAACATAAACAGAACGATGCAACAGATGAATAAATAAACAGAGTTGTTGCAGCTGCTGTGCAGGATGAAAGGGGCTGAGGTGGTTCTGCAGTGTTTTCGTGCAGACCTGTGTTACTGCGTGTCAGAACGTACTGTATGTGTGTATTTGTAGGCGTCCACATTTAAAAGCATGTTTAAAAGCGGATTTTTTTCTGTCCCTCCTACCATGGGAACATCCTGTCCTGCCTCCTTGAGTTTATCTTTGACCCGGCGAGCGATGTCTCGGAGGTACGGCAGGGAGAACTCCTTAAACTCTACAGGTCCCAGGATGCCGGCGTGAGACTCGAACACCTGCAGAGCCTGAACAACACAAACAGAAGAAACATAGTTAAATCGGAGGAATGCAGGTAAGTTCCTCTCAAAAGGAGACGCTATAGCTGAAGAAGCACTATCAGTGTTGTGACAGCAGGAAACACATTTAATGATACAAAGGAAAAGTGAGCGAAAAGCAAATCTTCATCGAAACGTTTGAATGTAGTGGATTAGTTGTAAATCCAGCAGAGTGTGAGGTGTGTCCCTACTTTTACCTTCACTAAAGATGCAGCATAAAAGTTAGCAAATGTCTTTTCGTGTAACAATATAGTCATTTGTAAAATCATTGCTGGGAAACAAAGATAAAACATTCTGGCGGGTATTTGAATGAGCCGATCTTGATTCCTAAAATCTAGAGATCAGCGGTTGGATTTGTATTATCTTTGATTAAATGATAATATCTGAGGGGGGAACTTTTTGGGGTTGCAAGGTGGCTCGGTGGTTAGCATCGTTGCCTCGCAGCTGGAAGGTCGCCGGTTCGCGTCCCGGTGAGGACACCCGGGATCTTTCTGCGTGGAGTTTGCATGTTCTCCTCATGCAGCGTGGGTTCTCTCCGGGTTCTCCAGCTTACTCACACAGTCCAAAAACATGCTGAGGTTAATTGGTGATTCTAAATTGTCCGTAGGTGTGAATGTGAGTGTGCTTGGTTGTCTGTCTCTAAGTGTGGCCCTGTGATAGACTGGTGACTCCAGCCCCCTGTGACCCTAGTGAGGATTAAGTGGTGTATAGATAATGGATGGATGGATGGACGGATGGATCTGAGGGGGGTACTTTTTGTAAGTGGTTCAGTTAAGGCTACATAATGGAAACGTGTCTCCTGTGTGAGTTATTGCAACATACACAAAAAGGTTTTTTTGTTTGTTTTTTCAGTCAAAACATAGTTTGTAGAAGACATTCGGCTTGAGTCCAATAAACTGTGACATGAACAGCTCGGTGGAATCGCTGGTTCTGCCTTTAGAAAACCGGAACACGTTTCCACAGCTGGAGGAACTGAACGATGCATACGTTCTAATCTATCATGAACATCACAGTTATTACATATTAGTGGTGTTGATGATTGTTATTATATTGTACAAAATGTTGTATTGTCTTGTACATTGTCTTTACAATCACGTTCGGTGTGTCTCTGGTATTTGATGTGTGGCAGAATGCAATACTTCCCTCACATTTTATCAAAATGGCAGCAGCTCTCTTGTGGTTTTAAATTAGGCGCAGGCAACAACATCGGTAGAAAAGGATATATGAGAGGAAACATGATGACAGAAAAAGACTCTGCATAGTGGTCTGAGCTCTGTTTGTGTTTGCTGATGAGATGTCATCTCTTTCTACAGGATATAAAGTCACAGAGGTGTAAACTCTACTATATTCAGTCTGCTGGGGAAGCTGTGCTACCAGCCAGACGTGTGCAGGTATCAGGATGAGGTGATATCTGATGAACTTAGTGCATCGAAATCCAAACAAATTGGGAGATCCGATGTCGATATCCAGCCCTAAACTATGGAGAAGTAGTGACTAACAGCTACAGGAGTTGAAGTGTACATTAAAATCCTTTTAAATGTAGGTGTGTGCCTGCATTTTATACGTTAATAAGCAAAGGATATGTGTTTTCATATCCCTTTGCTTAACCCAGCTGACATTATTTGTTATTAAATCTGATGGTAAAGGAATACTGTTCTGCTCCCTGGTGCATGAAAATGTTTGTGAACGAAACCACAAGCCATCGCACATGTGGTCAGAATACATTTTTATAATTCTGTGCGTCATTTCACACCACGTAGTTGCAAAGAATGACCTTCTGCCCCTCCTTATTCCTAACGGTAATCATTTCACAAGTTTTTTTTTTCTAATTTTTAGCCACAAGAAGAGCTTAAAACGTGTGGATACGACACACAGAATGTGGAAGTGGAGTTTTATTAATACACAAGATCATGATATCACATTTATGGACCGTTGTGTGTTATTTTTATGAGATGTAATTCCGTGTTTTACTGCTTTAATCATTATTAAACAGCATTTTATGAAGTGTCAGGTCAGATGTGTTGACCATACGAGTGAATTTACCCACTTTGCTTTTCAGGAAGTGAATGTTTCCTATTTCAGCTAGCATTCCTGGCAACACAGCTACGACAGCTTCACGTTGTAAACCAGGTTACGTTAACTCTACTTCACTTTTTCTATTATTTGCGACTCACTCAGATGTTTTTATAAACCTTTATTCTTCACCGCAGTTCTATAACCAACTTTGCATTTAACTACATACATATGACTGCGAATAAACTTTGGAATCCTCCAGTGCTGCTCTTACTGGCTCCTGGTCTGTACTTTCAACTGATTTTAATTAGCTGGTAAACATTTACACTTCACTGCTTTCTGTTAACCCCACTGTCAAGTTCATATGACTCAGATGCTTACTGCAAGGTAATCCAACTACTTTAATGTTTGCTATTTTTTGTTTTGTAGCACATTCTGCGTGTCAAAAGTGTTTAAATTATCTCCACAATTACTGTGGAGAGCTAAATAATAATGTTTCATTCCAGAGGTCAAGGATGCTCAGAGGGACGAGAAGCTGTCCAGGTATGACGACAGGCTCTTTACAGCCACCCTGCTGCCCCAAATACGGAACACTGCAGTAAAAATAGCACTGTGCTCTGCCGGTATGACACTGTCTAGACTTGGCGTAATGATCCAGGTTTGTGCTCCCAGGCTGTGCTCAACTTTTTGGGGAACAAAAAGGAAAAAAAATGCAGCCCTCACTGTATTCTGAGCTGATACTGAGAGGCAGGTCTGTTTCCAAGCAATGTTTGCAGTAGCAGCTACTATCAGCAAAGACTACTTTTGTATGTAATACTTCTGAGGAATCTTATCAGCTACCTACATATCATCAGAAGCTGATACTTTCTTTATTATAATAAGTCATTTGTTAAATGTGTGTCGTCATGATGCTGGCTCGTAAAACTGTAAAAATTTGACGAGAGACTGTACAGCAGCGGTCTGACCTGAGCTCCAGCTGCCACCTGACCCAGCAGATACTCCACGATCACATCCGTCAGCATCCTCAGCAGCATGTGGCTGGCATCAGGGTGCCGGTAGAGCCAGCGCTTGGCTTTAGAGTGAGTGTTGGAGCCTCCGCCTTCTATCATGTAGGACATGAGCGTCCACTGTGGAGGGACACGGCAAAGCAAGATTTAAATCTCAGTTCATGCATCAAAACTGTGTGTGCAGACTTTGATATTTGTCTTTGAATGTGTCTGTGACGATTTCTAACCGGAGCTCCGGTGAATCCAATGAGAGGCACTTTGCCCTCGATCTTGTGTCTGGTCAGTGTGATGGCCTTGAAGACGTAGCCCAGCTCCTTGTCCACGTCCACCTTGGTCTGCAGACGCTGCAGGTCCTCCGGCTCCTTCAGCGGGTCTGGGAATGTGGGACCTTTACCCGGCACCATCTGGACGTCCATACCCATGGCCTGGAGGGAGGAGGCGAGAGAAGGTAAAAGATATTGCAGCGTTTTTGCTTGTACAGACACCAAAATTATCCAAAAACCACATTACTAAGGCTGGGGATTTATCAGTGAAGGAAAAAAAAAATATGAACGTTTTCCCAGGTGGTGCATTTTTGGCCATACACCAGTCACTAAGACTTGTCTGGTAGCTCAAAGCCTTGATCTGCATCACTGAACTTTTCATGTGGTTTATTTCAGTGTCAAGTGACTTTGGTGGTCTGTAATGCAACACGTTCACACTAAATCATATCTGACTTGATTTGACACTTAACTCAAGTGCGAGATGAGTCATCAAAAGAGGGTGATTTTGTCGAAGAAATACAAAAAAATAAGAGTTGCACGAACATTTAACACATGAACACAGCATTTAATGTCTGACTGCATCCATGCCCACATCACAGTAAAATGCTATGTAAAGGTGTTTTAATCAATTTGTGGCCATTCAGGGGCAGAAAACCAAAACAATCTGACAGATATGAGGCTGCATCGTCAGCTAATATAGACAGATTTTCCTTTAACTAACAATCAAGGATGTTTCACAATATTTAGTTTATATGGGTGCATTAGTTTATCTATGACTATGGACAGTCTCTCTATTTAGAAGCAGCTTGTTGAAAACCCATAAAATTAATGTTGGAGGTGAATTTGTAATCTGCATACATCTGTCTCTTTGAAACACGTCCCAAAACAAAGCTAGCTCCACAGGTACGGGACAGAAAATACCTGTCTGTTCAAAAGCATCAACCAACAGCGCAGTTTAAAACTCGCGTGGATTACTTTTACACATAAAGGACATCAGGTAAATTCAAGCCCTGACCGAACAATTTCCCACAGTGCTGATTAGACCGATCAGCAGCAGGTAAATCTCTCGGCCCACACTGCAAATTTAAAAGCAGAAAACACAGAAGCCCCTCATCGCACCTTTAACGTCAACACATATAATAATCCTGCTCGTTCCTTTGAATACGGCAGACTGTGGATATATGCCAGATGGTTAATACACATAAGTGAATGCAAAAGCTCATAATCGACATGTCAGCAGTGTAAACAAGCAGAGCTTCTCTCCTAACAGACTGTGTCAATGTAAGATTTTCATCAGTATTATTGATCAGCCACACAGGATCAAGAAGACGTTCTGCACACCGGGTTAATTTTTTCTCTCTGGAGAATTATAAGCAAACAACGTGATGCATTTTCTATCCAAAGCAATCAGTCTGTTCCGCTATCAGCTGCCACCGAATCCAGAGCATAAAGCCTGATAAACACCCAGAATATCCATTAAACAGCCATGATGGATACACATGAACTGCGTGAACCATCTTACCATAAAACAGGCGTTTATTTCTGCAGTTTGAGTGCAAAACCTTCCAGGTCTATTTATTTTACATGCTGACCTCCTCAAAAACTCTCATCAGCCATTTTCTGCCCCCTGCATTCACACATCTTGCTTAGATATTGCTCAGAATCCCCTATATATAGCTAAATGTTTATGTCCACTTATCTCACTTAACCTGTAACAATCTGTTAGGCATAAAAGTAAAACTACAAGTTAAAAAAAAGAAACAATAATTTAAAAAAGCTCTATATAGTGGCCGAGTTTGCCACAATTTCTGCAACCCAGAAAACCTCTTTTGCAGTGTTTTACAGTAATTCAAGTCAATGTGAGAGTCAAAAAGAAGGATTCATGCAAGTTTAAGTTACGACACCTACAGGTCGTCCAAAAATATTACAGATAAACATGTGCCCTACCTGTGGGACAACCAGGATGTCAGAGAAGATGATGGCAGCATCGAAGGGAAAACGTCTCAGAGGCTGAAAGTAGAAAAAACAGAAATAATGTCTTGAGGAGAACATCCTAATCCTTCTGTATTCTCACCAGTATCAAACGTTTGTTAGCTGCTTGAACGTTAACAGCGTGAATGTAGATTTTTCTCCATGGATCCAGAGCGATACCTGCAGAGTGAGCTCACAGCAGGCCTCCGGTGACCGACACGTCTCAAAGAAGTCCTTCCCTGCTCTGGACTCACGAAACTCTGCAAATTAGATTCAAGAAAAGATGAATGAACGTTGAGGGGATCCTGCACAGTGCCATGAAGGAAAGGCAATGCTATCCATAATATTTCAGAAAAACGTATTCGCAGATGTTAGGGGTTTTTGGAAATGTAGACTGTAATTTATATTATATTGTCATTTTCCATGTCAGAAAGAGAGGAATGAAGATCAGACATCTGTACCTGGCAGGTATCTCCCAGCTTGTCTCATGCACCACACAGGGACATGTTGGGTTTCTTCACCTCGCGTCGCTCGCAGGAATGTATCATTCTTCAGCTGAGGAAAGTCTTTGGGGCTGGATGGAGAAACACTGTACGTTAGTGTCAGTCTGAACAGAAAACATTCCTGCTACAGTGGAAAGAGAACAACATCAGAAAGCAACTATTGTTACTGTAAAGTTTGAAACGCAGGTCTTCTTTTAGCAGACAATAAGTCACATTTATTACGCCCATGTATCACAATTATCTTATTACTCACACTGATGTATGAAGCTTCACTATAGCACGAACTGATGCAAATTTGTACATGTTCTAGCTTTAAAATGTTCGCAGCAAGGCCATTTGAACTGCTCAAAATTGTAAGTTAAATTTCAAAACTGTGAGAACGGGGTCTTCCTGGCGTTCATCACAGGAGCTGGCTTGTGTTATCTAAAATACAGGCGTACCCTCCCTTTCCTCACAATCATATTGGTCATCAAGCTGAGGAGCCGTAAATGACAGCGTGATGATGAGCGATAACACTCCTCTGCTCTCTTATCACCTCCCAGCAGCAGAAAAACGGTTGAATGAAGGGCTTTGGATGGACTAAAGTTGCATTGCAAACCGACCTGACCAACAAAAACTCCACATGAAACTAACTATGATAACTCTAACTTTGGATTTTATTGGGGCTGAACAATAACATGATTTTGCGGAGTACATGTCAGCATGTGTGACTCAGGGTTGAACCAGAAATTCATGTCCTCCTCCTCCTTGTGTGTCACACTGTTGATAGTGTCAGATGTGTTAACGCTCCGTCACATGCTTTAAATCTATTACACACAATGACTTGTTAAAAAAATCCTATCACATATTAAAGAGGAAAATCTTTCAGAAAAATCGCAATTAGATGTTCTCCCCAAATTGTTCACCTCTAATACATGCAGCACATTTTTATATAATGGAAAACTGCTGCTGTCAAATATTTAAGAAAAAATACAAAATATACTTTAAAAAAAATCACAATCATAATTTGAACTTTATCTCAGCTCCTTTATTCGTCTGGGAGGATTTAGAAAAAGTTATGACCCGTTATCTATCTGGCTTTTACTCAGCAGAGGTCAGTTGACAATACGAGCTGTTCTCACAAAACATGTTTTCTAAATAAAGGCCACATTAGAGGTTGAGCCCATGACAACTAAACCAAATAAATATATCAAATTGTGAATTAGGTGAATTATCAATGTGCCGAATTTATCAGAACAGCCACAAAATTGGCTTAAGCAACTCAATTATATCAAAGGGAACTAATCTGTAGATACAAGCAAAAAAAACCTTAATTTGGTAGATTTCTGAAAGAGGCTCTGCATAAAAGCAGAAGCTGCCTTAATGCGGGTTTATATGCAGTATAACAGAGTGGAAAGTGATATTTTTGTTGCGTAGGCAGAATTAAAAATGGTGGACATGGTGCCAGACTGCTGTTTCGCAAAAAATAAACAAAAAAAAAAACGTTTTCATAAGAATGACACAGGCGGGTTGCGTAAGGTCAGTTTTGACAGCTCGCTGCCAAAATGCTAGAGATAAACCAAAAGCACTGTGTGGCTGAAGCAACTACGAGCAGCTTCACTTACAGGATTAAGTCGTTCTTGCTCATGTCGGCAGCGCTGAAGAGGTGACAGGATTCTCAGAAACTCCTCCGTCTCTCTCTGGAGATGTCAGTAGCAACCTGCAGCCCCTCAACTGTCATTTAAACTCGCAACAACTATCGGCCGCTGAACTCCTTCAAAGACAGGGGCGGCCATCTTGGAAAATCACGTGACCAGACTGGAAGGAGAATTGAGGCTTCAAAATAAAAGCTCTTCTTTCTCTCTTTCTTTCTTTCTTTCTTTCTTTCTTTCTTTCTTTCTTTCTTTCTTTCTTTCTTTCTTTCTTTCTTTCTTTCCAGTGAAATATTTATTGAAATACTTTATATATATGTATTTCTTTACACAACGTTGTGCTATTTATTATAATAGTTGTTTAGATACTGTTCCATACTGAACACACATAAAAACACAATATTTTATTAGATTTGATAGATATATTTGTAAATCAAGAGTCAGATGGGAGATCTATCAAAGTTAGAATGGATCTCTTAAATAAGAGCTAAATTTACAAAGGAAGCCAACACAGAAGAGCGTTAACTGTAAATTCAACCTTTATCTGACATCAAAAAAGTTAAGTGGCTTTGCAAAAACCGTAGATGTACTAAATAAAAGTAATAACAAATCTGTATAGGATCATTATTGAAACTTTTACAATGAAGTGTAATCATTATCTGTGCCATTTAAATGAAGCTTTCTGATGAATTACGAACTATATAAAACTGATAAACACCTGCTTAAACACAAGGCTTGAACCTCTAATCCTATCAATGTTCCAGATTTGCAAAATAACCAGCCAGGAGTCTGTGCTTAGGTTTGGGAAATGTGTGGTTTTTACTTTTAGTTGTTGTTCCTCCTTTCAGTTCAGTGGTCACAGTGACATTATGTTTGTTTCACAACAATGATGCACACTGAAGCATATTCTTAGAAATCATCTGCTGAGAAGTCGATAAGCGTTTACTGCATGTACCTTTAGTTGACACAAAATTTAAAGATTGTCATTCAAATACCAAACACAGGTCATCACCACACTAATGGGGCAGCCAGTCACCGTACAGTTACGCAAGGTTACATTTCAGCTGATGCCATCCAATGTCAAATCTAATCCAGCTTGCTTTATACAGCTCCTACGTCTGATTATTTAAAAAAAACAAAAAACAAAACATATTTGAAATGATATGATAAAGAGAACAGCTCCTACATTTAAACCCTGAAACAAGCACAACAAACAAGAGCTACAGCACTTCAATATGAAGTGGACTTAAGAGGGACCGACTGTTGTCTGGTAAATAAAAGAGCAAGCAACAGAAACAACTTGACATTTCCTTACAATGACCGGATTTTTCACAAGGAGATCTCAATGCTAGAGCGGCTTATGAAATAACTTGTTCTGAAATGTAAAGTGGATAATGATAACTTCATGTATGTACAGCCTAGAGTGTGGTTTGTCTCAGTACCTTTGACATGGAAATGCATATAACAACATATAAATACAGAAGATTTGACACTGCTTCCTAAAAATGTCCAAACCTTATGAAAATCTGTGTTCAGAAAACAACTCAGTCAGTTAAGGAAACACCAAAAAAATACTCTGAAGCTAAATAGAGCACTTGTTTCCTCAGTGTGAAAAAAGGCACTTCCTTCCTCTCCAAACTTTCTATACAACGCCTAATGTTTGTTCAGACACTAAACTGTAATATTTAAAGGCACGCTCACAAGAATAGTGTCAAAACGTAAAAAATTACAAAGTTGTGTGTATAATCTTCATCTGTCATTTGATAATTTTGTGCAAAAATGTATCTCGTATGTACCTTTGAATGTGCTCAGAAATGGACAAAACTGCACAAAACATAGTATTTATACACACAGTGGCCACAATATAGTCTGGATCCTGCAAACTGTATATTTTCCTTTAACCAGCAAACAGCCAATATGAATATAATACACTGTCCATTGAGTCATATATACAAAAAATACAAGCATTAAAAATATAATCATATATGAGGAGTGAATGTGAAATGTCTTTATGTGTCAGAAGGCTTCCTCTGCCTATGGTTGCTGCTGGTACTGTCCCTCTGTGGCTGTGTAGAAGTCATCCAGGACGCTCTGCATGTAGTCGAACGTGGGCCTGTCTTCGGGTCTGTTCTTCCAGCAGGACATCATGATATCGTACAGCTCAGCAGGACAGTTGTCAGGTTGAGGCATCCTGTAGCCGCGCTGCACCGAGGACATCACCTCCCCTTTAGTCATACCTAGAGAACACGCAGACATGCGGAGTTAATGCAAGAATTATCCAAAAAAATCGGAGGTAGTGTTGGGAATATTGGAAAGAAAAATTTTTTATGTTACTTAAAAGAGCAGCGGTGACTGCAGTGGAATAGGAGGGTAAATAAAGTGACAGTGCATGGGCAACAGAACTTTTTCTATGCAGTAAAGAAAATAAAATCCACCAGTAGAGGGCAGTAAATATCATCATATGAGGTGAGCTGAGGGCATGATTTCGTTCAGGTGATAAGTCCAAGAATATTTTCAGCGAACACAGCTGTAAAAATCTTATAAACAAGCTGAAAGCAACACAAAACAGAGACAAAGTTTGTGAGATTCAATTGTAAAGACTATATCCAATTATTTAAGGCTAAATTTTGCACAAAAAGAAGGGATGTATTACTGGCAAAACATTTACAAAACAAATCATGCTTCATGCACATTGGCCCTTTGTGGAGTGCATTATTATTATTTATATCGTAGTTTTGGAGTGCAATTATTTTTATGTTGCAGTTTAAACCATTACAATGCATCACATTTTATATGTTTGTCACATGTGTGAATCCACAAGTACAGAAATATTTCCCTCTAAAACGCTGGGAGGAGAATCAGTCATGCTCAAGTCAAGTACAAGTACTTCAAAGCTGCATGTACAATTTGTGTGCAAATATACTTGATGTAATGAGGGAACACTGGTGGCATCAGTCAAGCACAGTACGGTGAACTCGATCAACCATATGATTTATGTTGGTGCTACTAATTACACATTATGATAACACACAATGCGGTGGAAATGTACCTGGATAGGGGATTTTCCCGTAGGTGATAATCTCGTAGAGCAGGACTCCGAAGGACCACATGTCTGATTTGATGGTGAAGGTTCCGTAGTTAATGGCCTCTGGAGCAGTCCACTTAATGGGGAATTTGGCTCCTGGGGAAGGCAAACAACCATTAAAAAGCTATGTAAATAACTCATTCTCCCACGCATTCCCACGCATTTCACCTGCGATGTCGACGTACTACACAATGGAAGGTTTGGATTCTATTTTTGTATTTGCATTTGCTTTTAAATTCCAAATACAGAAGTTTCAGTGCCTCATGGTTCCAGATCACTGATCAGACAGGTTTCATCTTACGACACTGAGAAACATGACGCCAGAGTAAAAACATGTTTTTAGACTTTCATGCAAATGTGTTAAATATAAACAACTGCAATCTCCAATTGACAAAAAAAATAAAAAATAAAAATCAGACCCTTAACCCAGTACACTGTAGCAGCAGCTTTTACAGCAACTACAGCTTTAAGTCTTTTTAGATAAACCTCTGTAAGTTTCCTCCGTCACATTCAATGTGAACTGGTCCCTACACAAATGTTTTCTGGGGTTTAAATGAGAACTTTGGCTGGACCACTAAAGGACAGTCAGAAGCTTCTCCTTAATCTACTCAAGCGTAGTCTTGGCGGTTGCTTCATGTTATCATTTTACTGAAAGGTGAACCATTGTTCCAGTCTCAGTTTGGGGCACTCTGGGGCAGGTTTTCCTCAAGGACCTATCTGTATTTGGTTGCACTGATCCATCCCTCAGCCCTGACCAGCCTCCCTATCCATAGTGCTAATAAATGCCTCCACAGGATGATGCTGCCACTGCCATGCTTCACTGTAGGAATGGTACCAGCAAAGTGATGAGCAGTAAATGTTTTTCATAGTTTTGCCCAAAGAGGTAAACATTTGCTTTGTCAGACCAAAGAATATTTTATTGTTGTGTTCTCAGAGTCTTCACATGGCTCCTGTCTAGCTGCTCTACCATCAAGACCTATTGATGGATGGATGCTAAAACAGCAACTTCATCGAAATGGTCTACGGAGAGTTCCTTGGACTTCTTCTTCATCATATTTGAGGTTTTATGACATCTGTGAAGCTGTACTACTGCCAACTTTCAAAGCAGAGAATTCTCAAGTTCTGCATAAGCATCCAGCTTTTAGGCAAAACTCAAATAGGTATCTTCACTGTTGCTCCCTTTCAGCACAACGCAGTAAGCTTCTTAGATCCGTCCCATCATTCTGCTACGTTTTTCCAACAGCTATCATGTCTTTGTTTGTTGATAAGAATCACATAGACCTTGACGTGGAGCACCGACTGTGGGATGTTAAACACACAGGGGTGCGCCTTTCTAAACTATGTACAGTCAGCTCAGTTTACCACAGGTGGATTCCAGTGAAGTTCTCAATGATGATTAAAGGTTTTTGAAATCTGTCTCGATAACTTCCCCTGCCTTGTCTGTCGACACAGCAGTTTGGGGTGAGAAGTTAAAGGAAATGTACATTGTAAGTTCTCTCTGGTTCCTTCTTGTCATGGTTAGTGTTGTATTGTATTTCTGACTTTCTCCATTAGGTTAGGGTTTGTTCTGATTTGTGCTCTTGAATAGAGATTGTAGTCTCTTTCTTTGGGGGCATCCGCTTTCGAAGTTTGTCTTGTTTTCTTCAGTAGTTGATTAATTCACTTTCCTGGTTGCGTTGTCTCGGTTCGTATCGTGTTGTTTATCAGAAGAGGTTTTGGTTTCAGTTTTTTTCTTTTTGTTTGGGTTTGTGACTGAAGACTGTGATTGTCAAAGAGGTGAGGGTGAGGGGCAAGAGGCGAGGGAGAGGGGTAAAAGGGGAGAGAATCATGTCTTTTCTTTTAGCTTCAAGACATCCTCACCAGGGCGATGGGTCGAGGGGAACCTCTTAAGCCACTTCAAGGGTTAGGGTTAAGGTTTAACTGTGCCATAGGTCAGGGGTGTCCAATCCTGGTCCTTGAGGGCCACAGTCCTGCATGTTTTAGATGTGTCCCTCTTTCAACACACCTGATTCAAATGATCAGGATTGTTATCAGGCTTCTGCAGAGCTTGATGATGATCATTTGAATCAGGTGTGTTGGAAGAGGGGAAACATCTACAACATGCAGGACTGTGGCCCTCGAGGACCAGGATTGGACACCCCTGCCATAGGTGACAGATCTAAATACTTTTGTTACTGAGAGATTTCAGTTTACTATTTTTTCAATCAATGTCCAAACAATTCTAAAAACATGTTTTCAGATTGTCATATTTAATGAGTTTGTTGCAGACTGATACATAAAAAACCCAAAACATCCCAGCCTATTGTGACCACTAGATTAAGTTTTGGACACTGAGGTTCACATGACTTGAGTCAGAAACAGTGGAGCAACCTGTACATGACAACTGGAAAAAGTGTTTGGATGTTGGTCTTTCCTGATGCATCCAGGGGATTTTTATCCTAATGTGTCACCAGCTTCAAACTGGGGATGTGGATCATTTGCAACGGAAAAAAAAAAACAACAACTTTCCACCAGTCAAAAACAGACACACACTCATAACATCACACACACACATGGTTTACCCTCTCTGGCGGAGTACTCGTCGTCCTCTATCACTCTTGCCAGGCCAAAATCAGCTATTTTACAGAGCAGGCTCTCAGACACCAGGACGTTCGCTGCCCTCAGGTCTCTGTGGATATAATTCTTCTTTTCTATGTACGCCATGCCCTCTGCGATCTGCAACAGGAGAGGAAAAGGAAAGATGAAACAGAAGGAGGAAGGAAGAACAAATCTTTAAGATCATATGCCAAACATGACTCTACGCTGATATGTGTGCAGCGCAAATATTGGTAATAATGATTAGAGAGAAACTTTAGATAGCCTAAGTAACCTTATCTACAAATACCTCCATTAAAAAGAAGGATTAAGAACTAATAAATGAATGGTACTGGAGTTTGGACTCTGTAACAGTCCTGTCCAATGTGTTGCTGCTTTTCAACATAAATTCAGTCTTTTTATAACAAAGAATAAAAAGCACTGTGACTCTTATTTAAGAAAAAATCCACTCATGTGTCAACTAAAAGTAAAAACAAACTTGTTTATCGGATGGATCATAATTAAAACTTTTACAATGAAGCTTAATAGATATCTGCGCCATTTAAATGTAGCTTTCTGGTGAATTATTACCTATATGAACTAATTAACACCTGCTTCAGCAACAAGCTTGAACCTCCAATCCTGTCAACATGCCAGTTTTGCAAGAGAACCAGCCAGGATTTTGAGAAGTGTGTGATTTTTACTTTTGGTTGTTGTTCCTCCTTTCAGTGCAATAGCAGCAGCGACATTATGTCTGCTTCATGCACGCTGAAGCATATTGGGAAAATCACCTGCGCTGAGAAGTCGATGAGCTTCGGTAGCTGCACTTTGCATCCGGCGTCGCTCTTTAGGAAGTCTAGCAAACTCCCTAAAAACAAGACAGAACAGGAAGCTGTATCACTGGGTCTTGTATTGACTGGTGAGTTATTATTTGTGATTTTAGTGGAGTGTTGTGATCTTGTGAAGACTTCTTTTTTTCACACCAATGCAGTTTCGCACCAAAATGTGTTAAACGCTACGTTAGCTGCTTTCACAGTAAGGGCTGTGAAATTATGAGATGATATACATGTGTATATATATATATTTTCTGGCCTCTTCTTTTTTGGCATCCACATGATGTGACCTGTGAGTTTCTTTTGCTTTGCACATTACAGGAGCAATGTAGTCTACATTAGGAGGCTGGATTCACTGTTTGTGTCTATTTACACTGCAAAACCTTCTCGCATGGTTTAGGAAACAGTCACAGTTCAGTTTATGATACACTCATGTAAATGCCAGCCACAAACTGCCCTGGTTTTCTTGGTTGCCTGGGTGACGTGTCCTGCCACAAGAAAAAAATAACCCCTAAAAAACACCTATGCATCTCACAACTTCAGAACATTTTTTTGGTGAAAATAATACATTTTGAGCTGTTAAAAAACACAGATGTTACACTTTTTTGTGAGACTGTTGTCCACACTTACTCTGGCTAATGTACTAATCCTCTTCTGTGAAACATGTCTTGGGATCAGTGTGTGAGTACCACTGAAATTACACTTGATATTACAGATAGGTGACGAATTAAAGGTAAATCCTTCACCCATAGTGAGGGGATTTGGTGGTTCTGTTATGATGTGGGCACTTTTGCTGGCATAGTCCACTTGTCCCCTTGGAGGGAGGAGTTGCTGCCAATCCATACAAAGCTGTTCCACGAAATCACCTTTATCCTATGATGACACATTTGTCTATCTGTAAACACCAAATATGGGAGCATCTTTTGTAAACATAGTGTCCGTTTCTCCAGTAGAGACTCTACTTGAACCAATGCCTAGGGGCACTGAAGCTGTTTTGGCAGCACCTGCTGACCTAACACCTAATAAAGACACTTTGTTGTTGTTTTTTCTTTAATTTGTCACCTGTCTGTAACTACGAAATGCTCTTACTATACTGCTTTGGCCATTTAAAGTGTCTCCAGATATATTTGCGCCATATGTTACTCATGCAGGACAGTTACCGTTTGCCATATATTCAGTGATGATGTAGATGGGTTCTATCTTGGTGACCACAGCATAGAGCCGCACCAGCCTGTTGTGCTGCAGCGTCTTCATGACGTTGGCTTCCTCCATGAAGGCTTCAACCGTCATGGTGCCCGGCTTCAGTGTCTTCACCGCCACTTTGGTTGTGTTGTTGTAGTACGCTGGTTGGGCAGAAAGTGAAGAGAGACACATGGGGGATATTAGTACATTTCTATCGTCTGCTTTGACGTGCCGCAAGGCTGTTGGACTATTCAGATCACAAACTATAAACCATTTCCAGGAGCTATATTGTTCCGTGCATGTTGAATATTATTGTGTTTTCAACCCCCGTCAGGGAAATTTATGCGACCATAAAAAGAAGTAGAAATGCAGATAAAAGGGAAGTAACATTTTAGTAACAGGTTTCAGGTTCAGACAAAATTTTAACACAACACAACCAGTAAACAAATGAAATGAACTTTAATCCAAAGCCCTGAATGGAACAACATTAGGAGATAACTATAGACACACTGTGTCTACTTATGAAACAAGGCTTAACTTCAGTTTTAATAATTAACTTGCACGCTTATGAGGATTGTTAAGTAAGACAAGGTGAATGGACCACAGATAACAACGAGGTCAAAGTTTTTAAGAAATGTTCTTCTTAGTAATAAGCTGCAAGAGCTTCTGCACACAGACATCTTGTTAGATATTGAACATTTTATTGCTTTTATCATAAACTTCTTATCAGTTGGTCTCCATTCTGTTGGGGACCACGGGTTTAAAATATGTGCTAAAAAATCTTTTTTTCTAACTAATACAATAAACAAATGAAAACATGAACAATAGGCATCTGTTATTAGTGTTTTTGTAATAAAAAAGGGGGCTCTTAATAATCAAAAGCAAAAACTAATTTGTATACTGTATATACATTTTTAAAAATATTTCCAAATCATTCACACAGCTGCAGAGAAAAAACACGCAAAATGCTGAATATAGAAAAATCTAGAAAACTACTGAGCCAAATACTCCTTTAATAAAAGGCCAGTTTCTCTCATCTAATTTTAGAATTGTCTCAATTTTATTCTGCTGCCAGCTGCTAATTGAAAGCCTGCGTCAGGTAATAAAGTTGGTGCACACATCTTGATGACATCATTAATCATTTACGACAGTTTGGCAAAGTTTCAAAAGATTTCAGTCGAGCAATTTTAACGGTGGAGTCTGGTCAGTTTTTTCTCTTCAAGTTGACAAATCCAAGCCAAATCTTAATTTTGGTGACTTGAGTTTGACTTAAGTCAAAAGTTTCAAAGCCTTCAACTCATTATATTTGAAAACAGAAGAAAAATGACATTAGTTCCTTGTGTAAGAGCTGTATAATGTATGTTTATGAAGAAACTAACTGTCATATCAATGACATATGATTGCAGACTGACTGTATTAATCAACTGTAGTTCACAATGAAGTCAGGACTTGGAAGAACTATTTAAAGACTGAGCGGATGGAGGAGGAAAGGGTGAGAATAGGAGTGTGGCAATGTGACGTTGGGCTTTCGGTGGAACTGCTTAGTTATCTGTGAAACTGTTTCCTAATATGAATCAGAAGGAAGAACTAACAGTGCATTCAGGCAGTATCCAGTGAGATGTGGTAAGCTTGGACTCTCCCTCCTGTTTTGGCCATTTACCGTACATAAAGACGGGCAAACCCCCTCGTGATGTCAACTAAAGGTTTCCTGAAGGGCAGTTTAAGCTCAGCATGGTGGCTCTGACTGCCGCCATCTTGGCCTGACTCGTCCTTACTCACGGTTAATCCGAAAATGAACAAAAGGGTGAAGTGTGAATGTAACTGAGGCAAGCCATCGAAATGTCATTAATAATGCATAACTTCGAGTTTAAAAAAAAAAAAAAAAAAAATGTAGATGGGTGTGTTATGTGAAAATCCATCTTATATTAAGTTATCGTCAACAGGGTACTTTGCTATAGAGAGCAATATTGTCTTTGTGTAAGGCTCTAAACATGTTTATTTCTCCTGTAAAGTTCGACATCTTTACATGACGGTCTACAGAGATTAACTCACACTGGGAGCCAGCCTCAAGTGGCCATTCGAGGAATTGCAGTTTTTGATGCATCAGCGTTTGTTTAACTCTTAAGCTTCGGAGGATACTGCTTGATTTTGGCCAACCGTGATGGTAACAACCTCATCTGCCTCCATACATACAATGATTCACACCGTTTTACTGTGTTTATGTTTCAGTACCTGCTTTGACATCATTTGTTTTTTCATCCAGGCCCTGCATGCAAAGCATCCACACATAATTACTTCCCCTCACTTCTCACATTGTAATTATTCTGCAGTTTTTCTATACATTTCCTTTTATCCAGATACTGTTTATGTTTTATTAAAGAAGGAAACAATCATTTCATATAAACCTCCTACCTGGAACCAGAAACATAACTTCCCCACCTACAGAAACCTCAAAACACTTTTTCACCAGTATTATGTCACACACTTCCCGTATGTTTTACAGAACTTAAACAGCAGTTGAGTAAGCTCTTCGTCAAAAGTGATGGGAATGTGAAACATGACAAGGCCTGCAATCCCTGTCCAAAAAAAGAGTATCACCTCACTTGAGGGTGTGAATAACAATGACATGACACATTGCATTGACATGAAGTCGTCTTTACAGATGCTTGTGACTGCTGTCAATTACTATCATTTGTTCACTTGTGTCATTTTTATGGCCAGGATGGCATAGTTTGAGATGACAACTTGACATTAATGCTGGGTTTTTGGTATTGTTTTTGTTGGTTTCAATTAGGGTTTAGCTCTAATTGTATAGCTGTAGTCGTGGTGAACCACAAACATTCACAACACATTTGTAACGGTCTCCAGACACCCTATGTCCAAACCAGTCACTTAAAGTAGACAGTTTGTCTAATTTAGGCCTGCTTTCTCTTGCTTACTACAGGTTTATGTTGTCTTGATTAATGTTGCATTAATGCCAAACTGTACAGTTTGTGTGTAAAGGTGGATTTCTGGTTTCACGTTGGTATCCGTTTGCGTAGCTCTCTAAGTATGCAGATTGAAGATTTATGGGAATTCAACCAACACAGAGGCATGCAGTCCTCCCAACATGTTTTTAGCACCTCATCCCCGGGCAATGTCGCAATGTGAAGGTCAAATGTTGATTGGTTGAAAAGTTGGCTTGAACAGAACCAAGTAAAAGGTCCTTTTGGGGAACGATCCATGCGTCTACGAGCAGTGGTTGTGGTTATCATTACAGCAGTGTTCACGATGGCAATTGGGTAAAAGCAAAAATACCAACAACAACACAAACACAAACAAGAACAGTCAACATTTTGAGCTGTTCCACATATTTTTGCCCCCAAGTGGCAGCAGAGTTGCAACAGGTAGCGATGCGTCTGCAAAGCTCTTTGTAGCACCAACGCAGTGACAGTGCAGAACCACGCTGGAGGCTTGAGCTGTATCAGATTCATGAATGCAGCTGTGTGTCATCACTCCCTCACAAACTTCCAATGCAAATCACCATTCAGATTCAAACATTTCCGCCACAGATTGTGACACTGATCTACACTTGGATTGGATTTTCCAGGCCCAGAGGCAGCATGGATGCATTTGAGCATGTTTTCAGAGAAAGCAGTCCCAAAATAAGTCCCTAATAACTCTTAGGTAACAAAAGCTGGGTGTCATTTTCGTTTTAGATGAAATAGAACTTCCCTCTGCTGTCTACTTCTGCAGCTCTGACTTCACAGTAAATGGATTTTGAGATCCTCAGAGCTAATAAGCTCATCAAGAAACACTTCCTTCAATTTTTAAAAATAGTTTTCAGACGTTACAGTATTCTACAGTTTTTAATATATGTTGCTGCCAGATTTTCACAGTTTCTTTTACCTTTTTTTTTTCTCAGTGTAGGCCATTTGCTAAATAAAAGTATATTTCTTAATGTTCTATGTACATCAGGTTGTCATTTGTTTAATCAGCTGCACTACGAAAGTGCTCTGTAGGCTCTTATGTCCTCTTCCTTGTTTTTGTGGTCAGAAATCTCTGAGAAATCCAAGCAGCCCGTCTTCCTAAAAATCACTCTAAATATTTCTTAATACTCATGAGGTCATCATTTGCTCACGACAAAACGCCACTCAGACTTTTTAAGACATGTGAGACTCACTTTAGGAAGTCCACAGGGTTTCAAAGGGATAGAAGAAGTCTTGTAGCTAGTCTCACTGTCTTCTTTCTCATAAGAAGCTGTTCCTAATCAAAGCAGCTGAATGAATTACTTCTCGTTTCTCTACTCACCCATCCAGACTTCTCCAAATTGCCCTGCTCCCAGTTTCTTCACCATCTTAATAGACTCTTTGGAAATCTCCCAGGCATCTTTGTCCCATGGCTTCTGAGCTTTGGGTTTCACACATGGACGGTCCAGTTTACAGCACAGGCCATCAGCTTTGTCTGGAAGGGGCACAAACACAGACAATTAAAACGGAGGCCTCTTTACTTTGCGTTCAGTTTTCCTTCGTAGTGAATGACACGGCACACAAGAGATCTTTTTAAATGAGAAGATCGATACAGCACTCTTGTCATTAAGTGGAGCGGGAGCTAGGAAGCAATTAGCCTCGCTTGGCATAAAAATGGAGGCAGGTGGAAACAGTGACTCCTCCAGAAGTCTTTTCATCTTTATGACATTGCTGGGAAACCAGCAAACACTCAGAGAAGTCACTCTGTCAGGCTGCTGTTCACTGCAAAATACAACTCCTCCATAAAATCATTTTCATATTTCTGTTTGCATACAAGCTAAACTTACAAGACACATGTTTATTAGTAGAGGTACTAGCACACTAGCTCTGCCCCATTACCAACACAAATCTAAATGAGTCAGGTTAATCCTCATAACGCTGTCGGGTCTTGGCCAGGTCAAGTTCCATAATTAAGTATCTCAGCCGTAGTATGTGTTACTATCAGGTCACTTTTGTAGGGTTCAATCCTTCATATGTAAATTACTCACACCAAGAATGACACTGTAGGGTCCAATATTTACACTTGTTTGGTTATTTTTGTCATGCCAATCATAATCTTTTTCACTTGAGGGCACTTGGACGCAACAACTATTGTCTTGAATGTGCCTTATTAATAAGAAATGTTTTTAAAAATGAGCTTTTCTATCTTGCTATGTTGCTTAGAATCTTACTTATTGAATTAAATTTGTTGTTTTTATTTGACTTTGTTCTCAAAAAGTGCCAAACAAAAAAAGTTCTGATTATAAAGCGTGCCTGTAGGTGTGTCAGTGCACCATCACGTCACTGCTGGCTGCGATCACAGGTTTTTCTCTTCAGCCGTACTCACTGCGATAGTGTTTGATCATGCTGCCGATGTCACTGAAAGAGATTTTAGGAGAGATGTAGAAGCCGCCGTTATCCAGCATCCTGATCTTATAATGTTTGACTGACTCCATCCCCTTTGCGTCCACGTCTCTGATGGATAATGAGTAACTCCCTGCGGAAAAAGCAAAGAGTAAAAGAGACTGACTGGTGACTCCAGATGGTCTAAATGAAGCAGTATCAAAGTGTGAGCTCACACACGTGTTGCACTATTTCATTGTTGTGTTGAAAACGGAGCGTGTTTGTGTCTCTGTCTCTTAGAGCTGCTGTGATTTTCATACCTTTTGATGTTTCACTTTCCCTGATGAGATAAGAGCCTGGTTTGTTTGCCGGCGCCAACAGCTGCCTCTCCGCATCCTTCCTTGTGATGTCCTTGAAAAACCATCTGCAATGAAGAGGAAATACAGCCACTGTGCAGTACAATACATAACCCTGATGATGAATACACAAATGATTAGTATATGAAACTGAAATCATCGTCTAAAATGCCGATCTGGAAAGATGCAACTGCTCACTCCTCTGTTTCCATGGTGTCAGCTTGGGCCACATAATTGGACGGGATGAATCCTTCTTTGTTGGATGTCAAAGACTTTGCTTTCCACCACTCACCATGTCTGCAAATAAAGATAAATACGCAATTAGTGTTTCTTTTCTGCTTGGTGGCATAGACTGAGGTGTCCTACAATCTCTAGAGCCATGATGTTTCTATGTTTAGTAGCTTATAAGTGGAAAAACGTCATTTTTTCTGCAATAAAAATGTATGACATTGGAGTTTTTGCTTATCACAGTATTCATGATGCCTGTGAGATCAGAACTGTGGTGTAAATTCAAATCTCATCCATGCATTCATTCAGTGAACACTGCTTCAACGTCAGCCTAAAACAGGCAACTGCTCTGGTTTTTGGATCTAACATAGAATTAAAAAAAATATCGATATCTTTTTCATCTGCTTATGGAGTTTAAACAGTGCTGCAGCTTATGTAAGCGTTCGTCCTTGGCTCTTGCCCTAAATGATCCAATGTATAAATGATTAATGACATTTCCTGAAGTTGAATCCGTCTTCCATTAATAACAGACACTCACTCTTCCAAGACTTTCATCTTTTCTCCCTTCTTGAATCCCAGGTCATCCGGATGAGCAGCTTCATACGAGTAAAGGCTGATCACTATTTTACCAACAACCTTTTGCTCTAAGAGAGGAAACAGGAAAAAAAAAGTGAAATGCAGTATGAAAAAAGCGTTCACAGCTCTGTTACCAATACCAAGAATGTGCTATTTTAATGTGTCATGATGCAGAGTAAGCACCCAGAGAAATGTGTGAAAGAGGAAACCCACCAATGCTGATCATAGTTTGACTGACAGAACTAAACGCAATCTCAACTAACTGCTAAATGCCACAGTGTGATGTGTCACTGGGTTTATCGAGAATTCATCTTTCACCACAGATGTTTAAGTAAACTCATAAAATAAAGTCTATCTTAAACACAGTATTCTGAATTAGGTGTTTATAAGTACCTTATTATTAGTCTCCAATTTCAACAAACAATTCTGTTAGCAACGACTCACAGTTATTTGTTTCATTGTCATTTAGTTGGAAATACACGGATACTTCTGTACTGCTTTTTTTTTACATTATTAGAATAATACTAATACAATGTGGCTATTTGTGATTCAACATAGCAAATTCAGCAACTGGTCAACCAAATACTTGTGTTTATTTGTCTTTCCTGAAAGTAGCTAGGTCACAAGCTAGCAGCTATTTCAGCAAAATAACGACAGAGAAAAGGTTCAGAGTGTATTCTAACCAATTATCCCAACACTTGTATGTAGGATTAGTAAGTTATTGGTTGTTTCATTATAAAATTCAGTGCTAAAAAATAACTACGTTTGTAAATTAGCACTGGAAGCTACCTAAATTGAAAGGGTCATTTAGCTACAGCCTGTTGGGAACAAATTCTGTTAAAGGGTGACAAAAAGCACAAATTCTGAACTAAATTGACCAGTTCTTTAAAGGATAGGAACATAATGTGGCCAATTTATACAACTGAAGCCTCATACTAAGTTTAGCTCAATGTTAATTTTGAACTCTGTCTTGGAAGACAAAAGTTCACGATGAAAATGAAAAGTAGAAATAATTAGCAACTACTTTGATGTACATTTGTGATGTGTGTGTAGTATTAAGTCAGACTTTAAAACCATCAACTCTTTAATGTTAACTTAGTTTGATGCTCAATTCACAGCTACCGTGGCTAGCGGCTTAGCTAGCTGCCTCATGCAGGCCTTAGGTGGTTGTTTTGTTTTGTCACAGACTATTGTGATGGCACACTTTCAGAAAATAAAATAAGTAAAAGTGAAAGAAAGAAAGAAAGAAAGAAAGTGGTATACCTTCCAACTTTTGGAACACCTGACCAGGTAACAGCGAGCTATTCTGCAAAACAAAACAATATAAATGTCACATGGTACCTGTCAAGCTGCATTATTACCATTATTTTCACACAGTTGTCACTTCAGACATTTACAGTCTGTAAATCATCATTATTTGAAACAGGGGAGTTCTGCATGTTTGGAAAGAGTTGAGTCCCTTTTTTTCAAAATCAATAGGAAAGGTCACATCTGAAATATATATTGGTGTGAACAGAATAATTCACTTATTATCATTAATAATAACAAGTCCACAGAGGATTAATCTTCACTTTTGGGCATCTTAAACACGTTAAAAGCCACAACATGCTTGATTTTTAATGATGTGTGAGTTTTAGTTTGGGCTAAAATCAGCAACATACACAACCTTTTACTGTTGAGGTCATCTTAGGCAGCATAAATCCAATGTTATACTTCATTACTAAAATTCTGATTTTTCTCCGCCCAGCTGTCTCACTACTTACTAGTTTTTTTTTTGTATTGGAGGTGGGGTCTCTGACATAGTGCGCTTGGTCGGTACGTACAGTCTGCTGGCTGATTTTTCCCTCCACACCTCCGCTCAGACCCTCGCTCAGCGTGGACTTCATACAGCCCATACTGCCTGCACGAGGAAGTGAGAAAAAGAAAGAGTGAAACAGACTGTTTCTGGAACCAAACACCTGCGACAGTTTGGTTTTTTAAAATGTAAAAATAACACAAAAACCAAAACAGTGACACGAGCATTTTTCCATTTTATTTTAAGGCGTTTCAAAAAAAAAAGTCAAAGGGGAAGAAACAACAGGTGTTGACTACAACTTACTGGACATGCAATCCTCACTAATATAAATAAAATCTTCCCTTAAATTAGAATTATACTAACTCTGACAGTGGAAGTCAGATTTACATACATGCCCAAAAAGCCACAGTCTTTGCTTTATCTCAAAAATGACGACTTGATCCAAATCTCACGCCGGATCAAGCAGAGAGAAGCAGAAAATCAACTTTCTTAGCAGAACTTTAGATCCAAATAACTTTTGGTTGATACTGGTAGCTAGTGTCATCATCAGGTGTAAGAAATGGGAAGTAATTAGAACCCACAAGACACAGAACGTGGTAAAATTATATGGACGCTGTTGTAATTATGTCACCTTATGCCAGTTGCATAAAGATGCAGTAGAAAATTGAGATAGGTAAAGGCTCTATTATAGTGTTACAGACAATCTGTAGTGTAGAAATCAAGAAAGCATAAATGTCACTGTAATATTTGATTATTGCTCCTATAATAGTTGTATTGTAGATAAATAGAGATAATTCATAAATATGTTTTTTTCATGGTAACTAAAAACACTCGGTTAAAGGGCAGAGGAAAATTGCAGTCTTGGTTAAATATTAAATAACTGAGTTGAAGACAAAGTACAAAATTCTAAACTTTCTTTACCCTTAAAGGAATATTTTTACTTTTTTTTAACCTTTTTTTCACCTTTTTTTCCCCAATTTTTAAGCATATATCAGCAGGTTTTAGAGTATAACAACACTATTTCTGCTTAGGACAAAAGGGGACACTGTGCAGGTGTTTTAATTAAACGACATTTAAAACATGAAACAATGCCTTGCTTTTGAAAAGATTTCCCAATTTTGATCTGGATAAAAATGCTTTTAAAAGGTTTAAGCGTTACCTCATGGACACACAGAAACGTGTTGCTATTAGAGATGGTAAATCAGAATATGTGAAAGTTGCAAAACGTATCCCACAAGGCTCAGTCCTGGGGCCACTGCTGTTCTCTCTTTATATATGAAACTGTCACTTCTGTATCTGGCTGTAATGTGAATCTTTATGCTGATGAGTCAGTTTTGTACGATAGTGAGTGCGGTACTGTACATTTTGCTTTCAGATGCCTTCAGCACTGCTTAAGTCATGATCTTCTGCAGAGTGAATCAATGAGGAGCTGACATTTAAATAAATTTAAACCGGTGACTACATTTTTAAAAGTTGTTCATTTTACAGAAATAAATCATTTTTACCACTGCACTGTAAAAACTTGTGTTGGATTTTCAAGATTCAAGATACTTTTTTGTCGTTATACACAAGTTTACAACAAAATTGAGGTGCACAGTCACGACACGGACTCATTAAAAAGAGTCCAATTACTGATTCACACAACACTCTGAAACACCCACACACTCACATCAGTACCAGTGTACCCAGGCAATACAACAGGACAGTCAAATGTTCAAATATTGCACTTCCACCATCAGTGTGGTTCATTGTTCAGTGTGACTGTGCCTGTGGAGTAAAAACTGTTTCAGAGTCGTACCCTACATCCGAAAAAAATGTCTTCGGTTGCACTAAGTTGCTTCTGGTTTTTATTCTATTTATTTTTAATTAGTTTGTTTTGCAACTTTAAATGCTCTAGTTTTTTTTAATTTTTATTATTTTACTACGTTCCCCTTTTTCATTATTATTATTGTTTCCTATTTGTGTTCCACACCATTTATTTTCTTATGTAACTCCATTGTAAAAAAAAAAGAGTCCATCCTCCATCAATGTACTCTGAATTTTAAACAAAAGTTGAATGAATTACTGAATGAATGAATGAATAAATGAACCTTGCATATGTGCAATGTAGATATTTTGTAAGTTATTTTGTAAACTATCCTCAACATGCTGCGTGACTTTTCGAAAACCAAATGTCTGCACGATATAAGGAAATGTGACAAGAATGTTCTCACCCAATAGAAGCTTCTGTTTTCTTTGCTGGGAAACTGCAATAGGAGTGATTATTAAATCACTACTGTGGTTAGATTTATGCGAGATATGTGAGATAATCAAAGCACATGTAGCTTAAAAAATGAGATCAACAACTAAGATGAGATCAGATAAAATCATCGCTGACGATGCCATGCAGGAAAAACTGAAGTGGTGCAGTAGCAGAAGTAGGTGTTGGTCATAACAGGAGAACAACACAGCTGTTCTTCTGCAGGAAGCTGAACATGAACAACAGAGAGAAAAAAAAAGGAACACATTCAGCAAGTCCTGTAGACCAGTGAATGCACCTAAAACTCAGTGGATCTTATAGTAAATGTTAAAAAAATAAAGTAACACGTTAAAAGTTAGATGATTCACTCATGAAGAACTACATGCAGCCTAATATAAAATCATAAATTTACTGTGTTGGTTCGTCTCCAAGAGCCGCTAAAACAGCACAGTTTTGCATAGGTAACTTTGTTTTCAACGGAAATAAGTTTGTGATTCAGGTTTGAATAATTGCATTCAAAACAGGGCAGCGTTGACGAACTGGTTGGCATTGATTTGAATCTGACATTAAATGTTAAAACAAGAGAAACTGTCCTAGTATGCTAATGTTTACAGCCATATTTACCATATTCTCCATTTAAATTTAATGCTCCTTAGTGCTCATTAGCATGAAAAGCTAAGCATGGATGAGGTTGATGAGAATGCCGTTAGTTTGGCAGGTTTCTGATCAATAAGCCAAAGCACTGGACAAAGACATTTAAACCTGATGAGGGGATGGCAGTTCATCCTGAGAGGAGCATGAATACATAAATGTATGACATCTAACAGCTTAAAAGACAACAAAAGAGACAAAAGATTTTGTGCCAATCTGTACAACGGGTAAATGAAAACTTTGACCTGCTGTTGACTCTATAAAAAAAAGTCAGGACGGTCAAAGACAGCAGGATTCACCCTGAGAGGAACAACAAGGTGAGAGATTTTAGCCTGAACCAACCAGCCGTGGCAGCACTGATAACAATGTTAAAAGCACTCAGTTGTGTTGGTTTTAAGCCTGTAATAGCAGCTTAACTCTCCTCTAGACTTACCTTTGTCCACCACATAGTGATACTTTTGTTCTGAGGGAAATAAATCCTGTGATGCAGCTCTGAGCGTCACTAAATTGATAAAAAGTGGTGTACTCAGGTGGAAGGTTACACAACTGGACCTGCTGGACATGAATGAGGTTGTTTGGACAAGATTTTGGAAGAAAAAAAAGCCCCATGAAGTCAATGCAAACAGAGAACTGGGCGCACCTGAAAACCGGCGCAACCTGTTGTAACTAAACACAAGTTTGTCATTTGAATTGGCCAACACCGTAAAAGAAAAAAGACCAAACTCGACATTTTTCACAGCGTGTCAGAATCAGTGAAGCGAAGCGCTGCAGCCAGCAGTTTGGCAGTTTTTTTTTTTTTTTTTAACAAGCTTGTTGGTGCCTTGTTGGTTCAGTGCCTCTGTTATATTTTTAACCTGACAGCGAGCAAACAGCCGGAAACCGAGGGTCTGAACGGATTAAGGAGCCTGTGTGCCACACCATGACCAACACACAAACTTCCTCCTTTAGCAATGAAATGAGCCGACAGCAGAGGAGCTGAAGAGGAGCAGAGAGGAGAGGTGGACTATAAATGCAAATAAGTGACAAACCTGGCAATCAGTGCATGTTGCATCCTAAAGCTCATATCAAAATAAGTGAATAACTGATTGTTTATTACAGTGTACTAGGACTTAAAGGTGCTGTTTGAAACTAAGTGAGGAGTGTGAAGGTGACACTTTGCTTGACTTATTGAAAACCACAAGTAAAACAATAAAGGAGTCGTTTTATGTCATTAATCAGGTACCATGAAATCAAAAATAATAATTCTCTCTGCAACATTTGTGAGTTACTTTTTTTTTTTTTTTCACAATTAATGAAGCCATCACATACATTGTTTTCTAACGTGTGATTGTCACTGATTTCAGTCACACATTACATGCATTAGAGCTTACCTCTCTGAGTGCGTGTCCCCCGGCGAAGGAAACAGGTAATCCAATGAAGTATCTCAGTCCTCAGATCTTTCTTGTGTAGATTTTTCTCAGCGTGTGTGTGTGTGTGTGTGTCACGTACACCGGCAGTGTTTGGCTTGACAAGTGGGTCAGCCGGTCGACACGGACTGTTATACCAGAATGAGGAACTTAGTCTAACTGGAGGGGGATTTTTTTTTCTTACTAAAACTTCCTGGTACAATTGTCTAATGATTATTTGCATAATCAGCGCGCACTGGGGCTGAGCACAGCTCGTCTTTCACTCCTGCACAGACGGGAAACATTTGTTAAAAGTTGAACAGTGGCAGAGTTTTATAATATGTCATAAACATAAACCCTTTGAGGAATTCTATCTGCAGACACGGTAACAGCCGTTCACTTCCTCTTCTATGTATTTCTTTCTTCTTCTTCTTTTTTTTTTCTTTAAATCAAATACCTCCTCTCATACTTAAACACAATCTACACACTTTTAAATTTCTGCATGTTTCAATGTTAACTTTCATACATTCTCCCACAGCACCCCCTGCTGGTCAGGCTGCAAAGGTACAACAACACAGCAGATCTGTCATTTTACTCTCCTCCGTTATTTATTTCACTTTGTTTGACACCAGAAGTAGAAAATATGCTTACAGACATTCAGACGAACACCTACACGTTTGGCAGAGTCATGCACCTGCCCTACTTTTACATGCTGAACAATGAACAGCTGGGTATTTTTATTTTTTTACACAGTCTTCTGGAAGCCAGAGTGAGTCACTAAACAGTCACACGGCAGTTTACAACTTGGAACACCTGATTGAATGACAATAAGAAAATAAGAGTTACGTCGGCCTCTACATTAGTGGAGCCGCGGTCGAGCCGCGGTCGTTACAGGAAGGTTATAGTCGGGAGAGAAAAATGAGGGAACACACAGTTTTAAAAGTGCATGCGTGACGGTCTGTACAGATGACTACTGTGGTTACTGTTAGCTATTACACAAAGCGGCAGGAATGTAGTTCAGCTTCAGTGTCGGGGGGAGAAACTTTCACACAAATAAACAGATGTTGCAGTTACTGGAAGCTCCACTGAGTATTGCATATCTACATTTAAGGAATAGTTTGACATCCTGGGTAATGCATTTATCGAGTTTGCGGCTGAGGATTAGATGAGAAGCTCGATAACGCTGCCATGCATGTAAATATGCTGATGGAACCTCTTTATCTGCTGCTGATCATAAATCAAGAGCAATAACAGCAGCAGCGTTGCTCCTTCACTGGGAAATCAATGAGCATAAAAAGAGAAAGGAGAGAACAGTTGGTTGGATGCCAAACATCAGGTGGAATCACTTAAAGGCTTTTGTCTTTTACCTTATGTTGGTTTGGGGAGACTGACATTTGCTGATTGTTTCAATTCGACCAAATATCCCACCAGTCTGATGATGTAATGTACAATGTGAAGGAAAATGTTCTCCTAAAACACTTGCCAATATAGTTCTCCTGCACTGCACTGGGATCAGCTGTTACTGTTGTGTGGATGCTCAAAATATGTGTTAATACGATATTTATCCATCCAAAATGCAAAGTGAAAGCCCAGTTTTTCTATGACACAGTAGTGAGATCATTATTCCAAATTATATTACACATAGTGTAGCACGAGTTACATAGTGAGGATAGAAAGTGAAATTGTTTTAATTCATATTTAGAAATTAGCCGTATTAGTCATACTACTAATAACCTGCAACACTGTATTGATGAGTCAAGCATCTGAGTCACTGTCTGGATGTAAAAGATGGATGCAAGCACTGGGTCTGAGAAGTGAAGTCAATCTGGCTGAACATTATTTGTAACAGCCACCAGGGGGCGACTCATCTGGTTGTAAACAGAAGTCAGATTGTATAGACGTCTACGAGGAAATGACCCAACTTGTCACTTGATTTGTTACCTAAGCAAACATTTTTCCAATAAGTTTATGGCCAAAATCACAGGTTTCAAGTCTTCTTCAATACAACATCATGTTTATTTTGTAAATTTTGGTCCCATCTAGGGATAAAATGGATAATTGTTTTAGGGTGGGGCCGCCTTGTGATTAACTGGTTGCTATCACATCATCGTGTTGTGTCTGAGAATCTTAGTCACAGAAATGCTTTGTTCATTTGTTCTTGTTTTAAAGGAGGAAGATGGTGACAGTCAAATTCCAAACTCAAGGCCTCACAACAGTAGTCCACAAACCACTGGATGACGCCACAGTTGCCATCTTTTATATATATACGCCTATGATCAGCGGATTGGATCATTTTCAGAAACAAAAAAACCTCAACATTTTGAACAACAACATAGTTAGCTTGGTTAGCTAGTTGTACGACGGTGAAGGCTGCGTGTCTACATCAGAGCACTATGTCGTTTTTGTGTGACCACTTTAAACACTCCTTGTTAAAAAACCTCTGAACCTACTGTTCTGGTCGTTTCTGGTATATTTTGAGATGTATGATACGTCAGATAGAACTGATGATAACTGGGGGTGATGCTAGTCCATCATACAACAACAGCTGGAGTGGAAAGATGCTGTCAGGATGCTGTTGATAGTTGTTATAGAGACATAACTTCACTGCGGTGGTCATTTGAGTGTTTTGCTAAGAACCGCTGTGCGGACACACAACCTAATGCTGGAGGTACCACAGAGGTATCGTAACATAGTGTTTAATTCAAGTAATGTGCAGCTTTGATAAATCATTAGTAAGTTGCGTGAACCAATCAAGATAGACTTCTGACTTTAGTTTGGCTAACAGTAGCAATTCGAACGTAAAAGACAAAATCAGAGTTGGCCACATCTGGTCCATGCCACATCTTTGCAGCTTATAGCTTAGCACAAAGACTGCACGCAAGCAGAAATGCTAGCCTGGCTAACTGTCCAAAGGTAACAAAATTCACCTATTTGCACCTCTAAAGCTCACCAGTTAACAAATTCTATATCTTAATTTGTACAAAAAAAAAACTTCCTGGAGTCTCAACTGGTGGAAAACTGCTCCCAGCCAAGAAACACTTTGGCACATAGCTTTCGTTAAAAGCGCTAACTGTTGTTTTTTACGTTGTACTTTTTGTAACAATAAAACAAACAAGATGTTGATTTGTGACCTTTAAAGGTAAAGACAAGCCATTTTTGTTACCTTTGGACACAGCAAAGCTAGTTGCTTTATGCTAAGCTAAGCTAACCTTCTGCGCAAACTCCAGCTACACACATATATATATATATATATAGCTTACGTACATCTAACTCTCAGCAAGAAAGTGAATAAATGTATTTCCAAAAATGTCAAACTATTCCTGTAGGGTTGTGATTATAATGGCATTGTTAGAAAAGTTAAAAATAAAAAAAGTATAAACATTTTTAAAGATAGTACACATCATCACCTTTTTTGTTTTTTTTCACCACAGAGCCATTGAAATATGTCGTCCATACTGACTGCAGATGTACGTCAGCGTCAGACTGTCACACCTCCAGCCCACTGCTCTGCTACAGCCTGCTGCTTTCTACTAGACAGAAACTGAGTCAAGCCTGTGAGTGTTTGTTGCAGCTCTACTACAGCTCAATCCATTCCTCCCCTCTGCAATACTGTCAATTTAAAGGAAGCACGAGCCATTACCTGGCAACACAGTCTCTATCAGCATCACTACCTCTACGAACATGCTACTCCCACTGCAACCGTTACATCAGCACATCTCAGTGGTCTCACAAATTGCTTGAACGACTACAAAACTCACACATGTGCCCCGTCTATTGTCTGTTTGTATTCCAGTCCTCCCGCCTGTTGTGTTTAGTAACTAAGACTGAAAGTAAAAATCAGCTTTACAAGAGCTACAAATCTGTCTTTCTGCTTACCCCGACTCTGAAAAGCACCCTGCAATCAATCTGTTATTCTAGTGCACAGTAGAGTCACACGGAGCACTGGGTGGTCACATCGCAGCACTTCTACAGTGGGTTCTGGGGGGTCAGTGCCATGTTTGAAGGCACGTCAGCAGTCATGGTACTACCCTCCGGCTACCAGCCCACTTCGGACGAACTGGTTCATCCAAACGGTGGCTGGAATCCGCCTGACGACGCTCTGTCTGCTGGCTGGAGTGTGCGGCAGGTTAACTGTTCCTCTGCTCAGCCTCCCTCTGGATGGAGGAGGAGCTCTGGCTGTCCTCAGTGTCGTCTCCATCTGAGGTAAAGACAGAACAGATGAACTCCTACATTCAACCTTTTGGGCGGCTGAATATGTTTCCCTACACTTCTGAAAGTCACTGATGTCAGTTTGTGTCAGGTTGTCCCTGAAAAGTAAACTACTCACTGATGTTCACTGTTTGCACCAGAATATACTTGTTTTTGTTGTTGGTTGTTTGTTTTTTGGTGATGTTACAAGGTATTTGCTGTAATTTGTTGTCTGTAAAATAGCAGTATATTATCTAAATTTTTTAAATCCTTAATATAAATAATTTTCCTTTATTTAATCAAATCAAAAAAAATGTCCATGAAACAAAATGTTTTGCTGATCTAAATATAGTTAAATTATTGTTATTATATGATCAGAATGAAATAGCATTTATAAAAATACTGATTTTTGATTTGGATATCATTTACAGCTTTTTTATAATTACATGTAAAAATAAGACTTTTTTATTCAACTGTAATTTAAAATGTACCTGTAGTATAACACGTGTAGGTACATTTGTAAAACAACAGAAAACTATGAACTCTATTTGAATCTTTACTATACAAAATGCTTCTTTCAAACAATTTAAAGTCATCTGTGAAATATCTATTTTTTGACAATTTAAATATAGTGAAATGGTGTTGTTTCATGGTTAAATGTTGTAAAAGAAAATACAATTTATAAAAATACTGATTTTCTAAGTGGATGTTAAAAAAATTAATGTTGTTTTCTGAGGCTGTTACCAGCTATTGTCTGTAATTTAACTGAATTTAAAAATAGAAAATCTGTAAAATACCTATAAAATATTTACTTTCAAATAACAGAAAATATCTGTGAAGTAACACCATTTATTTGCTGATTTAAATATAGTAAAAATAGTGTGATTTTATGATTAAACATTGTAAAAGAGTGAATTCCCATTTTAAAGTGCACAGATTTTTGATGTGGACTTTTTCTACAACTGGACTTTTTTATGATTAAAGTGTAAAATAATACTTTTTTTCTGTGATTTCACAAATTCTTATCTTTACCTTGAAATCTGTAAAATACCAGTAAAATATTCACCATATTTCCATCTGTAAATATACATAATTTTTTATCAAATAACAGAACATATCTGTGAAGTAATATTGTTTTGCTGGTTTATATATTGTCAAACACTGTAAATGAATGAATTAAATACTGTTTCTGATGTGGACATTATTTTCTAGTTTTATTTTCCCTTTTTTTTTTTACAGTCAGTATATTGTTGTAATTTTACAAAACAGAAAAAATGTGCAAAACAACAAAAAATGTTTTAAAAATGTAAATTTCTTAGTCAGCAAACACATCCAACAGAATGCCACCAGTGAGTCCCACAGCATCGTGGTGGTGGTGCAGCCCTGTACCTCCGCCTCCTGCGTTGATGTGCAGCTGGGACAGGGACAGGGTGAGGGGCAGCTCTCGTCCCTCGGGGTCGGTGGGACTCTGCAGGATGTCGTGCAGGGCGTTCCTGCGGCCCGTCCTGCCGGAGGCGATGAAGTCTGCGTACGTGGCCTCAACATCAGACATCGCTCGTGCATTGTTCACACAGCAACACCTGCAAGGAGATCAGCTGCATCTTGACCTGCTCAGGTTCAGAACCCTGTTCAGTCACAGCGAGCAGGAAGCTGCTGCTGCTGGGACTGATGGGGAAGTTGGGTCAAGTTGCTTAGAGGACCCTGTCTGCACATGACTCCCTGTTTTATATTTTTACAAATATTTCTCATGACAGTCTCTAAATAAAACCTTTATTTTGAAAATGCACAAAAGGGCTGCATTAAGACCACATTATGCACTAGTTTCATTCAAACCTGCACATTGGTTTATGTTTTTAGTGTCATTTGTGTCAAGCCTGAGTGCTTCTCATGCATTTCCCAGCTGCACAGTGAAGCAGTGAGCAGGCAGCCCGTCCATGCAAAGGCCCACAAGTCGAGGATCGGATATAAAAACCGGGAGCACGAGTCACATCTGATGACGAGAATAACTCACGAGCGGTAATATTGCGTCAAAGTGCAGGTTTCATCATTTCCTTACCTCCAGTGACGACTGTTCTGGTGTTATAACCCGAAGCTACATTCTGCAGGGAGTGACTTCACCTACAGCAACGCAAAGGGCCCGACATCACATCAAACGATCCGACACAACAAACAAATCCGAACCAGAGGAGTCAAAGAATAAAAATTACAAAAAAATTAAAATCCCCAAGACCGAGCCGCGTCCGTTAGGCAGCGATCCGATGAGGTTACATTACACACCGCGACGTGTCAGGGCCTGAAATGTCCAAATATCAATCACATCGGTTTGAAAAGTCCTCAATCTATTCTCCATGGCCGTCGCATCTTCCTCCTTCTCGACCAATCAGCAGCGAGCAGCCCGCATCTGAGCGCTGATTGGACGGCGGACACAAAAGGATGAGAGGAGAGAGCTCTGAGCAGCACCGAGCCTCGGGACGCGTTCAGGGTCACTGCGGGAAAAACGCTACCCAGGATTCACCAGATTAAGAGATTAAATTTGTCACAATGCTTATAAGGTGTGGGTAGGGAAATGCAAAGTGACTGTAAAAGCAAGAACACATGATAAAAACATCCCTAAAAACAGGAGGAGCAGTAAAGCATTGTGAAAAAGGACAGAAAATAATGTCTTAAATTAACCCTCCTATTATCTTTGGGGTCAATTTGGCCCCATTCAGTGTTTGATATCTCTAAAGAAGTCATTGACATATTTTTTTTCTGTTTTGTTTAAAAGGCTATTTACACATAAACTTGGGTAACAATTTTAATTATGATATTTTTGTCAAGGTTTAAATTGCTGGGGTCAGATTGAACCCAAGGATTAAAGTTTTCAGTAAATTTGAAGGTAATAGGAGGGTTAAGCATCAGTCATGTCTGTACATTCACACAGTCAGAGAAGAATTTTAAAAAGGTAGGATACAAAATGTGCAAATATTGAAATACATAAATACTTTTTTTTTTTTTTTTTTTTAAGTGTCAGATATGTATGATGTAATGTTTTAAGAATCAATTTCACATATGATGAACTTGACTTGGTGTGCATAACAGTAAACATCCATCCATCCATTACACTGGGTTACAAAAAATATTTTTTTGAGGGTGTCTAGGATTTTTTAACTGATTTAGGACATTTTTGCATTGATTTATTTCAGTATTTCTCATATGATCCAAAAGTTGATGAGCATAAACATTTGTAAAGGTGAATACAAGTAAATTGCATGTTTCATCAAATCAAAATTTTGACCTCATTGAGCAAAACCGATGTAATGTTTGGATTTAGCACATTGCAATTGTCCAAAATCAGCTTCAAAAACTTTGACACCAAAATGGGTGTAGACCAGTGTTATCCATACACTGTTTAATCCTGACTAGGGTCGTGGGGGGCTGGAGTCTATCCCAGCTGACTCAGGGTGAAGGCAGGGGACACCCTGGACAGGTCACCAGTCTATCACAGGGCTACACTTAGAGACAGACAACCAAGCACACTCACATTCACACCTATGGAATCACCAATTAACCTCAACATGTTTTTGGACTGTGTGGGAGGAAGCTGGAGAACCCGGAGAGAACCCACGCTGCACGGGGAGTCATTTGTGTGTGCATACGTCTATATGTTATACACATAAAAACGACTAAAATGTCTGCTTATCAATCTATGATGGTGTTAGCTGTTGGGCTGTATTTACCTGCACTTTTCAAGAGATAAAAGTTTTATTAGATTAAATCATAATTAAACTTGCAGCTATTAGGTAGTCGACAGAAAAGAGAAAATCTGCAGCTGTTTTCATGATCAAATGTATCTTCATGCAGTGATGTCAAACATTTAGTGCTTCCAGTTTGACTACCTTTGAGATAATCAGTTAAAAAAATAAAATAAACATGACAGCTGATGATGATACTTGGACATTTTCATGATTTTCTGATAGTTTGTTGATATAACTGGCACAATAATTAATCATTAAATTGATTAGTAATTGTAGCCCATTCATAGTGTGGCATAGCTAAGAAGCATGAAGAAGCCTGGATTAATTAATGTTTATAAAATAGGCCTGACACGTTTCAGAGGATGCAGGACCATTTGCTTTAAAGAAAATGCAAACAAAATGACAAGAAAAATACAAATAAATGAAAGATTGAAAAGGTGAAATGAGAAAACATTGATTTTAAATTACACAAGAAAGAAAATTTTAACAAAATTAAATAAAGTGGCCACATAATGACAATATATTTTAGGGGTAATAGTCATTAATGCTGCTACGATCCCAGTGGAAGTCGAAGTTTTAAGGGCTGTGGTCCCAGTTACATCTGAGGTTTCTGCACAGAAGTGTGTCGTCTGAGCTACAATACTGTGAAGAACCCTCAAACTCAAGGGAATCTGAGGACCTGGAAGGGATTTTTTTAATGAATTTTTTATGGAGTGAATCATAGTGCAATATAATAGAGGAATATAATAACACAACAACCACACTGTCCAGGTGATCCAGTCTGCTCAGTCACCTGAAGGCAGCAGTGAATTACACTTCATCATATCTCTCAGTGTTTATAGGTCCATGACTTTATATGTGTGCTTGTAATCTTGTCACAGCTGTTGAATTTACAACCAACTGTGTCACGTCTTGTCATGGAGGTTAAACCAGTTAAAGTCTGCAGCTCAGCATTCAATACAACAAATACAGCAGCTTATATACAGTGTGTATACAGTAGTCTGGGTGATATATTGAAACACATTATGAGACATTGCTGTTTAGCTATACCTTCAAAATGAATTACATAAGAAGAGATGCTGCTTGCTCAGTGACACACATGCCTGCATTACTACAGGGAATATTTGTTCTTCCACGATGACGTGAAATTAGATTTAAAGAG
>NW_007578178.1:164356-186780 GCF_000690725.1 Stegastes partitus
AAAACTTGAGATGAATATGAAGATCTCAGGCAAGATGGAAGGAAGAAGAACTATCATCTGGATCATCACCTCATCTGTGGAGTCGCCCTTTAAGCAACACACTGCCAGGAGTTAATGCAAGCAGTACTGTTTGACACCACAGGGTGGCACCGCTGTCCAGAAGAATGACAGCTACAGTGCCTTTGCCTAAACAAACAAGCCGTTTTGATGCATTACATTTTTTATTAATTACCCACCACTGTGTGTGCAGGGTCTTAAGAGACTAAAGGATAATTTTGCATATAATCTAGGTAATGGATTGTGGAAATTCCTTTACACACAATATTTTCAGCAATCAAAACAGCTCCTGCTGTGATGGAGAGAGAGCAAAATTGCATTCATCTTTTATTTATAATAGTTCAATTAAACATACAGACGGATCATATCGGTGTTTCCTCATGGATCCAAACAAGAGAAATAACTGGTGTGTGCTGACATTTAAACACCCCTGACTCCAGCCCTACCAGCATCTTAGAGCGTGTTGCTGTGGAAACACCTCCTGCTCTTTGTACAGAAGGGTTCAGCAGGACGCATTTGGGAAGTTTTTGAAAAGGAATCTGATTAGTGGCAAAGAGCTGAGATCAGATCGTTCTCTCCAGCTTCACAAGCTGAGCAATATCCTCTTTTCTGTTAGATGTTTGCTGCTGAGAGGATCCACAAAGGCTCACTTCACTTATTCACCGCCGCGCTTCGGCTGCACCTCTAATCTTACTGCAGGTGTTTCCAGCGTGAGAAACTATTCTCAGAAGGGCGCGTTCAGAAATTCTCTGTGTTGAGCTGAAACCGTGGTACCTCAGTTACACGGTTTTTCGTGGTCACTTTGAATGTTTCAACAGGAGCGAATTTCATAGACACACAAACACTAAGTTTACACACAACAGTGGCTGCACAATAAGAATTTCAAATCGCATTTTTAAAGTCTTGAGTGTGTTTTATTCCCCTCAAAGAAAGAAGAAATGTGCATTTTTAAAACTGATCATAACTTGTTTATTTTGCACTGTACAGCTGCTTCTTCTGCAGAGCTTTATAGATAAATAATAAGCAGTTATTCTGTTAAAGAAGACATTCTTTCTATACCAACCCTTGGGATGCATGTTTACACTGCATTAAAAAACACACTGTATATGATTATTATTTATTAATGGTTAATAAATAATTCACTGATGTTTTATGTATGAGTGGTAAGCTATGAATAAAATTAACTTTTGGTCATATATTCTTTACATTAACTGTGTTGTTCTCACTACATTTCCACTATTTTTAACATTCATGCCTTTAAACAACGACTTTGGTTTTAAAAATGTTTTTTATCAAAACAAGTCTGCTATTGTTAATGTTTGCAAACACTTTATAAATATATTTTTTCTCTCCCCCAGAAGACTGCGTGAGCACTTTCCCAGAAGATAAGTGCTCATACAGTCCATTGGAGATGTCTCCATAATGAATGAAAGAGCGAATGCGAGTAAAACTGGAGACAGATTTTCCACAATCTGCAAACCCAAAATTATTATGACTGTTATTATCTTAAATTACCCACAGTTCCACATCTGAATCTCACTTTTGGTCAGACATCCAGAAGGACTGGCGATCTGATCAGCTCACTTGTCATTTTAAGCAACATACATTAAAATTCAAAACAGTTTAAATACGTTTGAGTTTAATGGTAGAAAAATATGGTTTGCCTCCAATCATTCGCATCAGTTTGACCTCTGAACATGTAATTAAACCACAAACGCCACATCTCACGTGATTCTTCATAGCAAATCATGAAAATGTTATAAAATGTAGCCTGACTGGAACCTGCTGCTCTCAGCAGATTCACAGTCTTGTAAATATTTATCTATATGATTGGGTCAGCATGAAACAGAGTGAAATCCCGACTGACTTGGATATATTCCTTTAGATTCTTATAGATACATTCCTTTGCAGTGGTTGTAGAAATTATGTACCTGATCAAATGAGAGCCATTCTGTGTCTGCTATGTGGGAGCTGATGGCAAATTCACTGGTCTGGTGAGGCGTAAACTTGACAGCAACAACACATAACACTGCTGCATCAGTTGGCGTTGCCACGACAACGATTTCAACGATGGGGTAATAAGCCACATTAAGGACAGGATCACTGTAAGTTTCTGCAGTTACACACTACATTCGACATTGCTAACAACGTATTTATCAGTAGAAACATTTTGTATTTGTACCATGAGGTTGGGGCCAGGCTTGGGCTTGGACCGATCAGCAGTTTGGTTCATATGGAAATTGAGTTCTGGACCATGAAAAGCTTGGTATACAGCATTAGTAAAATATGTATTGTACGAAAAATATATTTATTCCAGGGTGACGCTTTATTACAAGGGACACAAAATTTTGAGTAGTTACAGAGGAACAAATAAGGAATGAATGTGGAACTAAATGCTAGTTAAGCATTAGTCACAGAGTAAGTTTTAATACATTTTTGTAGAGAAGCTAGCTCGTTAGTTCATTATGAGAGGAATCACTTTAAAATTTAGGAATCCTTGATAGGCACTTTCATAATAATTCCCAACAGAGGATTAAATACAGACCTTTTATAAATTTCTTATCAAACAGTGGTGCCATATGTCCCCATAATCAAGCATCGACATGACAGATTGAACAGTGGTCCCCCAAGAGGGGGAAAAAAAAAAGTACTTAAGTTTGCTGTATTTGGGTTCTAAAAGTGAATATATTTCTAGCCAGACACCTACATATTTGAATTTAGCAAATTCACTTTGAGAATCTTGAAGGGTGTGGGTATGGACACCAGGAAAGATTCTCTTCTTCGGTCAAAATCCCAAGTTTTATTTCAGCATTATTTATAGTGAAGTGTATCAAAAGCAAATCTTAATTTTGCAATATAGACATTAGGAAGAAAGAAGTGCTGTACAATGGTATTACTAACAAAACAATGTAATTTACAATGTGCAGCAGCAGAGATATTATTTTAAGCAGCTAGTGAATAAAAGTGGCCCAACGACAGAGCCTTGTGGGACACCTTTTTTTTAACCTTAAGAGCACTCGATGTCAAATTAGCAAAAATGAATACTTGACTTTTAAACCCATTTAATGTGCCCTTCATTTAAACCTTAAAAGGACATTAAGAGTAAAATATAAGATCAGCAATGTCTAGAAAGGGCAACAAGCTCAAGAAAACACCTGAAACAACTTCTGAAGACATATAATGCGAGTCTCACAGTGACATTAAGATAAAACTTGAATGATCCCTTTGGTAGGGTACCTTAGGGGAATTATGTTTACAGTTACATCCCATCCAAGAAACATAAAAAGACAGTGTGCAGTAGTTTGACCTCCTGGTGTTAAGGATGATCTGTGACTCCTGCGCTTGCAGCACTGTATAGCTCCCTAAATGCGTGCATGGATTGTACAAGTTTTGGTTGGATTATTGAAAGTGTTCCCGCTGTATCTTAAATAAACATTACTCTCTTCACTCTCCGGCTGACAAAGTCTCTCTCTGCCCAGAGCTTCTTTCGGTCTCTTTCATTTTTGCATGAAGTTTAACCTTCAGAGGGAAGAACTTCTCTACAAGTTGCAGAAAAGGACACGACTCAGACCTCAGCGAAGGCAGCGTCATGCTTTATTCACTACAGAAGACCTGGTTCACTGTAATCTGAGTAGACCTAAGTCTGCACAGGAATTTATCACAGGAGGAGCTGCTCGGCAGATAAAAAATAATCTAAACATTAATCTCGCCAACTTTGTCTGTTAAGTTTTAATTAAAACCAAGAGCAGTAATTTTAAATAGCATTTTAGTTCTCTGTGAAGTTTGAATATTACTGGAACCAGTTAAATATAACCCCATGAGAAGATATCACGTCCAAGTGAAAGATATGACTCCACAGTAAGGATATATTTGAGTTGTTGATATTTACACACAATGAGTTATTGCAGCAGATTGCTGTATTTATATACTTTTGTATATTTATGCACCGTACAATAAAGAATACATTCTGCTGTCAGCCCACATTACTGACGCTATTTGTCATTTTTATTATACGGGGAGATGTAGCGCAGTCAAAGAGCTGCTGCTGTGCAGAGTAGCAGCAGGAGAGGAAATTAAAGGTGTCTGATGCAAAGGAGCCAGTCAAAGTTCATAAAATGCCTCTGAAATTTTGATAAAGGCAGTAACTTCTCCAGGAAAGATGGTGTTATGAATTCCACTTTATTACCAAACTGATTCTCAGAAAACCAGAGGGAAACAATAATGTAAAACCTGCTTATTTCACAGTCCATCTGCGGAGAAATTAAGGATACTGCAGCACACCCTGTAACAGTCAGTACCTCTGCATTATACCGATGGTGTTCTTTAGACTATAATTATGAAATACAGTGCATTAGATCACCATCGAATCATGAAAACTTAAATAATGTACCCTGACTGGATCCTGCTGCTCTCAAATTGATTCACAGGCTTGTAGATATTAATCTATAAATCCTATTTCATCACATCAGGAGCGCTGAAACACAATAAGATCAAACAAAGTACCAACAAACTAATACCTAAATGTTTCTCTACTCGAATTTTTATGCACTTGTGAAACAGTGACACGGTTCATGCACCGTTACAATTCCAACACATCAAGCAAAGTACGCTCTAAATGACTCTAAGTGTTCTTGCTCACTGCTCAAACAGTGCATTTCCTTCCAACATGCAGCGACGGCAGAGATTTTGAGTCAGGCTCAAAGCTGTCATCATTTTCCTCCAAGATGTGAGGAGCCTGGCCGGGTAAGACCAACCAGTCATCTTGACAGCTAGAGGACAGTCTCATCTTGGCGAGCCTTTCGGTAATTTACCGCCGTAATTTCTCTGTAGTATTGTGATATATGATGTAATTTCCTTCAAAAGATACATTTTGGTTCTCGGAGATGAAATATAATATTTGTTGCTGCCACATTTGTTTGTCTGAAGGGAAAGTTAACTTTCATGTTTCTATTAGACGGATAAAGCTGTACCGGAGTGCTGCCTGTCCGGGTTCTTTATGTACAGACGTCAAATTTCAATAAATATGTAGAAATGAAAATAAACAGCAGCAGCGCAGCCATAATTGCGTCTAATAAACATTGCGGATTGGAGCTTGGACTCTCGAGCTGAACTTGTTCAAATTCAAATTCACAAGTATGTGCAGCTGAATGTGGCACAGTCTACTAGTATATTGAGAAAGGTGCAACGCTAATGATCAGCTCAGCAGGTCTGCATGCCAACATTTAATAGTATGATAGTAAACCCACAATGCAGCTAAAGGTTACGGGATTCTGCAATGATTTGGACAAAAGTTAAAGTACTAGATAAAAGAAAGAAAGAAAGAGGAGTTGAAGTTCATGGAAATCCATCCAGTAGCTGTTCAGACATTTCAAACAAAACCAGAAATGTGAACCTTTGGAAGAACTCAGTTACCAAAGTCAGTAGTATTCATGATCTGGATGTGATTAAAGTTATGTGGAGTGAATGTGAGTGTTGTTAAGAGGTTTTAGTCTGGATCAAAGTGTTGGACAGAAAGACCAACGGACATCGCCATCCATAGTCACACTGCTAACATGTATTCAAAAAACTAAAATGAATAAGGTCTCTATGCTGGCTTTGACCTGATGACATGTTTCCTTTTTTAAAAAAAAATTCAGAGTACCTCATTTTCATATTCTGTAGCGTGCTTTAAGGCCTGAAGGTACTATAGAAATCCACATTGGGCCCCAGACAGACAAGTAGGTCTGTCATTGAAAACTAAGGGTTACAGTTCAGGTCTAACTTTGCTCTGGAACTTCTACTACGAAATAAAAGAATGTAAAGACAATTCTAAAGGGTAATCTTATAAGAGAACCAAATCATTTGCAGTTTTGCCTTGATATCACTTCATATTCTCTAAAAACCTGTTTCAACCAAAACCAGTCTTTTAACAAGTACGTTTCCTCTTGGAACCACTACTATACACAAACCAACAACTACAACGTACCATTACGTCGTCTTACAGAGTTCTCAGTTATGTTGAGTTTCTTAAAAAAGAATTGCCCAAATGTCCCAAAATAAAGTTCCCAAAGTAGCTGTAGGGTTTGTGTGTCGGTGTCTAAGTTGAAGTCCAACAGAGACAGTTCTGTGTTCTTGAAGTGGTGGGAGAAGACAAGGGTTCATTTATCTTAGAGGGGTGATGAAGAAGATGATTAGTTGTTGGCTGGCATTTGAGAGACTTTAAAGACGACAGTTCCCAGCATCAGAAGCCAAGACAGCGTCACCAAATTCAGTAAGTTGATCCAATAACGTAATTCTCCAGATAATGAGCCGTTCCAATCATCCACCACAGGAACAAAAAAATAAAAAACTAAAAAAATCAAATCTGCTGTTGGCGTTTGCCGGCAACAGTCGATGAACTTCTGGGATTCTTCATTCCCCTCAAAGCTGGCCATGACTTCATATAAATGAGATTCCTAATGAATACAAACTTGCTTGGCTTGTGGCTGAAATTTGGCTCGAACGCTCTTTGCCAAGTCCCGCCACGCTTCCCTGCAATGTGTCTGTCCTCTCCTCTGCCTCACCTCCACTCCCTCAGAGGTGAAGTTCTGCTGTTTTTTATGTTTTCTGGCAGGCTGCTACAAATCATAACGTGGGCAAGATTAGGATAATGACAATAAGTTATGCAGAGGCAGCATAAGGTGATCTAACTACAGTGATCTGCCATCAAACGCCATTACCCAGATAAAATAGCACCAACCAGGTCATGTGTCAATACCAGATGTCCATAAGGCAAAACATTCAAATTATATATGTGCGTGTGTCATTAGAAATTGGAGACTGGACCTTTGCATGAACTCATTAACAGATATAGTGCCAGCTATTATTTATATCTAATTAGATGATGGGTGGACAAATGCGTCTGTGTCCAGCTCTTTGTTTCTCCCTCACGTGATGTCACTAACCATTTCTCTATACCAAAGAGTTCTCTGACTGGACAGATAACATCACATTGTTCTTTCTCAACATAGTCTCCCTTAACTTGAATGCATTTGGTCCATCAGTGTTCAAGCTCCCTTCATGGAAGAAGGTCACATCTTGAGTCTCCAGATACTCAGCGGTATTCATGACGTCATCATCACTCTGAAAATGGCAACTACGCAGGTGGGATTTCAGTTCAGGAAACAGAAGTACGACAGTGCCAGATTGGGTAAATAAGGTGCAAAAAATGAACAAATAAAACGCAAACTGGATATAGACTGCAGGTATAAGCCTGTCAGTTAATTTCAGGTGGCTTTCTCCTCACTTTCCACTGTCTGTGTGTTACCATTTTTAAATCCGCTTCACTACAGGAAACAACAACAACCTCTGTGCAGCAACCTGCCACACTAAAAACGTAAAGTCCTAGAGTATATCTGGATCACACTGTCAGGCAGTACTACTAGTTTTACCAGTGAATTAGTCATTTTAAAGGAACACATGCATCCTTTGCTTAGCTCCACCCAATACGATTATGACTAGAGTGTTTTTCTCTCCTTCCTTATAGCAGAATGATAAGGTGACTCTGTATCCAGGTTTATGAGGAACCAGATCCTACTGGGCTTCATGTAAATTCCAAATCTTGAAAATGATAAAAACCAATATCAGCCTTATAAGCGGGATACATGTGCACATGGAAACACGATTGTTGAAATTACCAAGACCAGTTAGAATGATACAGAAGCTGCATATTTATGTATATATGGTGTTAAAATGGGTTTAAATGGGCATGTGTTCCTCCCTGCAGCATCATGCTCATCTCGCTGCTTCCTGTCTCGACACCTGCAAGACGTACAGATTCTCAGTACAACCACTTTCTCCCGCTGATGGACACTGAGCAGCTCCACTGGAGCAGACAAGTGCCTTGCTTAAGGGGACTTCAATTTTTAGATTAGGTCAGATGAAACTTTAATGATCCCCGTGGAGATGTCAGGTCATTAGAACAGCAGAGAATAGGCTACAGATAAGAATAGCTCAAATGGAGTCTACTGCAAGAAATAGCTCAAGGAGAGCATGCTGGAGGTGATACTGTAAATAAATGAAGAAACAGATTTTCAAGAGAATGTGCTTTACATGGGAATGAACGCTGCCGCATAGACACAGATGCATTGGCTCATATTTAGTGATATTTTATGGTCTGAATTAAATTTGCTGCCTCTTCAAGCATCATGGTGTGACATTTACGCTGTGACGTGCAGATAATCTGAACATCCAAAGTCATTTCTTGTTCAATGAAGCAAACAGTGCATATGAGAACAATGTGTGCAAGACTTCGTTTGCCACTGATGCCACTGACTGTGGCATTTGGAAATAACTTACAGTTGACTGAACAAAGAAATGCTAGACAAAGAGGGACTGAGAGAAAAGGGAGAGACTGAATGAGAGGGAGATGAATGTAGATAAAGCCAGAGATAGAGAAGAGTCAGAGGACTTGGAGCGTTCAGTTCAACTGGGTTACAAACTTTTTCCTGTCTCCTTTTGTGCTCCGAGTCCCTCTAGCAAACCCTTTGTCCTGATTTGGCATACGTTTCTGCGCATGCATTGTATTCTTTCTAGCCAATTTAACAAAGGGGCTGGGGTTGGTCTCAGCTGGTTTGGATGCAGAGTGGGGTGAGATGTTAAGGAGGCATCAATCATGGTCAATTATGATGTGAGATTTCGCTGTCTGGTGGCTGCCGCTGGTGTTGTATCGCCGCTGCAGCCGCTGGGGTTTGGGGGGGGACGCGGTGCTGCTGAATACCAACATAAAGCACTTGCTGCCATGTCTGGGCAGGTGGGGATACTTTCACTGAGATATCACTTTTCTAAGATGATTCTTGAGCTCTGCTACAACTGGGATTTGAATCCTGGTCAGCCAATTTATACACCGAGCTTTTACCTTTACTCTACTCAGCAGCTCACAGTTTAAACAGAAAAGTCATAAAATGTATTGTCTGAGTTCTTCAGGTGCAACTTTCTGCTCTTAACTCTCATGCGGGTTTATGGTGTTTGACTAATTAGACTTCTGCACGAGAAAATGTTGACTTTGCAAAACAACTCAACTGGCAAATTAGGAACAAACAGGTAAGAGGAGTCTCTCTGCACGTCCATTTCCGGATTTTGACGTGTATGTCTGTGTCACAAATGGAATAAATCACCCCTTTAGTATTTAGCTTTATGTGGTAAAATTAGCATTTTACCGTATTCATCCACATGGGACTAGTATTATCTGGGGATCACTAGTAATTTTGAATAATTGTGGCGTTTGTCCACGATTTCAATCCCGTGCGAATCTGTCATGTCTGTAATTTATAAGTAAAACTTGCACTGCAAATTACCTACCATAGTCTGTCCAACACATAGTTCCCGTGATAATACCGTTCCCTTAAGAATCAACATCTCGCTGATGTTTTTCTGCACCTTTCTTTTGCCTCTTCCCCGAGAATCACGGAAGCTGCACTGACAATTATAAATGAAAGTTTGGACAGCTTTTTGGGTGCAAATTGGATGCACAGCGCGAAGACCCATTCACAGAAAAAGCAGGCTCAAATCCATCAGAAGAGAAGAATCTGGATGATTAGATGGATGACATGCATGGCAGGATAACGCATGAAACACTTTGCTGTCTTTGAGAAGGCTCAGCGCTTATTGTGTGGAGGGCTGTTTATGAATAATGTCAGTAGCTTTGAGTGAAATGCAGACTTCTGAATCGATGCAAATGTGGCACACGAAACACAGACGTTAGCCAGAATGTTCGAAATCACATGAGGTTCCCAGGTTAAACTAATACTGTGCAAATAAGGCATTAACGTCCCTTTATCCAATGTCACCTCTGTATATCAAAGCTACATATGTAGAAGTTTTTTCAATGATGATAACCCCTTTATGCTATCAGATGGCTACCTTCCTCTAGAATGTGTCCCCGCCTTCCTCTCCACTTACCCCTTCACTGCAGTTTGAGCACAACAGCTCACCTATAACTCTGCTCAGACACTAAAGCTTTTCTACACTACTCAGTAGCAAGTTGTATTACTGGAGTACTGCAGCCACACACATTTGAAACAGAAACAGATTCTGAAGAATGACCTGGAACATCTCTCCCTTAACAGAATTGCTTTCTTAGGTTTCGTACCTATGAAACACTGGAAGTCTGAATCCTTGTTTTCAAGACTGTCATTGGGACAGTGCAGTTTGAAGGTGGGAATGCTGAGCCATGGGGCTTATATGCAAAAAGATGTCCTCTAGCATATTAAAAACACCATATGGACATGTTAACAGGATCAGAAATTTGATTCTCATGCCAGGGAGCCATTAAGCTGGCATGTTAGCACTCCTAATCTATATCTATACTTTCCATGTCATTACCTTTGTGTCTTCTCTCCCTGTACCTTTCTTGCAGCCATCTCTCCATCCAGAGCTGCACATTTCTGGTCTGCAGTGTTTTCGGTTTTCTCGTTCATACTCACTGCCCATTTTTTCTCTTTACCCAAGATCCTCACCCAACCAGTCGAGGTAGAGGGCCGCCATCCCTGAGCCTGCTTCTGCTGCAGGTTTCTTCATATTAACAGGAAGGTTTGTCACCTAGGGTTTACTTAAAGTGAATCATTTAGATTGTTAAAATTTCAGAAAGAAAATCAAACCAAAGTAAGGTGTTGCTCTAACTATGTCAATTACTTTATGGTGACGAATGAAACGGAATTGAAATGAATTAAAATACTATACCTACAGGTGGGTTGGTACACACAGATAAAAAAAAAGTGAACACTTTCAATCATATAGTTCATTTATTAGCTTATGATAGTCATGCCACAGCTCCATCAAAAGCCAGTATTCCAGTTTAATAGGCAGCATGTTGTCTTGCGATTGTTCTTTATATCTTAGCCAACTAGGACAAAATCCAAATGTCACAGATCATATCCATGAGACTCTTGGTATGCGTGTCTAAAAACTTGCATGTCTACTTCCCCATTTCATAATTTTCTCTTTTAAACAGCATAAACTGTCTACAAGAATTAGAATAAAAGAAAGTATTGTAACAGGATACCAACATCTTGGTCAGAAAACAACCAATATGCCTTTAATCTGCCCTACATGGTGAGCACCAAGCACTGATTAAGCTCTGTGAACTACAATAGGTTTGAAACTGTATGTTGCCACGGATATTTCTGTTTTTGGACACTTAAATGATCTTGTTGCCATGACAATCTAATGTAAGCCAATGTGGCCTTAAAGCATGCCCTAGAGATCAAATCCTTTCCGAACAAATGCAAAAAAAAAAAAAAAGGATGTGGCTGTCAGAAGTTACAACCAAGAGTCACCTCACCGTACTACCGAGCAGTAAAGGAATCAAGTCAGACACTCGTGCTTGTGAAGATTTTCCTCCTCACACCTGAAACCACTCAAGCCTTCACAAGCGCATATAGACTTTCATTCGTTCTCCTCTTTCCCAGCACCAGCCATGTGTGTGCATCCTACTACTATTACTTTGTCGTTATTTGAACTGATGTGTTCATACTCAGTTCTGTTCGAGTTATTGATATTTTCTTTTATATCCTTGCAGGGTTTTAACCACACTCACAGAGAAACAAACACCACATAAATGGAAGTAGAGATATTCCAAGTGATACAAATTCTCCTCAGAGTTTGCCTCATTTATCTATTTTATCAGCACATTTTCTCAGATCTTAACAGTGGTAAACACCAAATCACTAAATATAGTTTGAAAACAGCAAAAACTATGCAATATGTCTGCACAGGCCTAAACAATCTATTTACCATGAAATATACAATCCCTGAACAAACTCCAAACAGGCATGGTTTTACAAGGGATTCTTTTTATTCCTCCAAATTTAAAGCTCATGCTGGGTAATAAAAGTCTGTCAACAGGTGGTTCGACAACACAGCGCCAGAGGAACCAGCTCCCACAAAGCGTGCACTCGTTCTGGCAGAAAAGAAGCAAAAAATTATCATAATCAAGACATTAATCAACTCCAAGTGCCCCAAATTCGCCTTCCCCATCGGCCCTGTGTCATGTTGACCGCACGCCTGACACTTCTGGCAATTCATGTGTTGATTACAGAAAGGCATGTGATTCTTTTGGAATAAATAGCACCTGCATTACAGTAACTACACAAAACAAATCATAAACCAATCTGTTTCCTTGATGAGATTTTGGGCCTCAGATCCCCTGATCATTAAAGTGAAGATCCACCACTCAATCTACAATCACTTTTCAACTTTAACAACAACTTGAGAATACGCGGAAGCTTAACAAATCAGTCGTGTATCTATCTGAGATAATGAAGATGAAAAGCTCGTTCAGTCACTGCACACAGAACGACTCCACACGAGGCTCCATCTTGTTGAGGTTGGTGAGTGAAGCTTTCACAAGACCAGCGGGAGCTGTTGAGGCCTCACTGCCTCATGAAAGCCCTGTTTAGTAGAGAGCTCATGAATTACTAGACATCACCCCTCATTCAAAATTAATGGACCCTCCTCACACCACGGCCCTCCCCCACCCGATCACAACTCGGTATTTTTGAAGAGCCTCGGTTTGAGGCCCATATGGATAAAGATAGAGGGAGTGTTGCTCTTGTGGATGGATTGCCTCGACAATGTAGCAACAGGCTAAAACCATGATGTGATAATTCAGGAGGTCCATCCACAGATATGTATAATAAAGGCTAGATGTCTTAAGGCAGCGTTTCGAACGGGTTCACCCTTCGGCCATCTTGATTCGGGGAAGCTCTCTGGCGGAACCTGTGGTACGTGAAGGAAGGTGATGATCTGCACAAGCGTAAATACTCTCATCTCGCTGAAATCATGACAGATTTACAAACAGTTTGGTTTCTTACAAACGTTATTAATGTGGCTACAATTTAAATTACAAAAATATTAATAAAATACAAAATAATTAAAATACTAATTGTTGCTGGCCGTGAAAGTGAAACATAATTATCCATGAGTACAGTGTTATAATTACACCTCTATAACTAACCAAACCGTTTGGAAATCGGTAGAAAATTGAGCAAGTTATGGTTATTTAACAAGTACATGCACCACTACAACACAGTGTTATGGGTGAGCGAGCTGACCGCATCAAGATGGCCGCCAGTATGGCTGTGTGATTCCATTGGCCGACAGAGCGGACATCCAGCCTTTATTATACATATCTGTGGGTCTACCTGCCATTATGTAGCATAGCACAACGATGCTGAATATCTTCTTATTGTCCACAGGGATGGATGACAGCAATGAACAAAAGTTTTCATACACCTGTAAAGACCCGTAAAGACCATATCCTGGGAGTCTTGAGGTTCCAGTTACTCCTAGAACTCTTAACTTTTTTTTTTCATTAATTTGATCATAACTCGTCTAGAAATCTGACAAACCCTGCTGGGTCAAAATATACTGACAGCAACTTTAATTATCAGCTTTGGTGATGTAGACAGTTGTGTTGATCAAATGTTCTTAGCGGCATGGCCTCTTAACGTCTTGGGAGTGACTACAGCTGCTGACTCCTATGAGGCAATTAAATTGGGTCCATTTGATGCACTCATTCAACTCAGCCACAAAAACTATAATCGTGAAGTCGAAGAAGCTCAAAAGCAAATCACTCACTTCAACAAGTCTGGGAAGTCACTTAGAGCCATTTGAAAGCAGCTACAGATCCCAAAACCAACAAACAAATGGTAAGTATACAGTGCATGTCAGAGCTGTGTCACTGCCAAGACCAGGCAGAAAACCCAAACTATCATCTGCTGCTGAGAGACAGTTGGTCAGGACAGTCAGCAGTTAACCAAGAAACACCATAAGCAGGTCTACAAGGAATTAGAAGCTGCTCTATCACAGATGTCAGTGTCCACAGTTAAGCGTGTTTTATGTGGCCGTGTGCTCAGAGGCTGCCATGCAAGAAGGAAGTTCTTTCTCCAGAAGCAGCACCTAAAGGCTCGACTGAAGTTTGTTGCTGATCACATAAACCAAGAAAAGACCTTCTTCAGTTCCTAAGGTTTGGACTGGTGTCCCAAAAGTCCAGACTTAAACCCCATCAAAAACCTGTTTGCTGTGCTGAAGAGTCCAAAATAAACAAATGTGTCTTGACTGTTCTAATTCTGTCTAGAGGAGTGGTCAAAGATACAACCAGAAGCTTGTGGACGGCTGCCAAGAGCACCTAGTAAAGGAGAAAATGGCTGAAGGACATTTAGCCAAACATTAGCACTGCTCTATGTATGTGTTTGACCCACTCATTTCATTGTAGCCTGTTAAGTGTCCTTGTTTGGCTGCTCTGATGAAACCATAAGTTTAGAGGTGAGGCGCACATTTAGGATTTGTGTTAAGCGTCATAGTTGGGTTTGTGTGCCGTTGACTCCTTTTGTACCCCTCAGGTAAAGTCCATTCCCCTTCTGCAGCAGGTGATTAAGCAAAGCTGGTTTCCACTTGCTCGACAACGCTGGCAGTGCAACGTCGAGAGAGAAGACGCAGCCGGTGCCAGTTGGCAGCATTCACACTGTGTGTCCTTATTCCTTTCTTTCAGAGGGTGGTTAACCTTTTTTATAGGAGTCCTGTTTGACTTAGAAATGTCCTCCCTTTCCATCTTTTGAAGGACACATCTCAAAAACAGCTTCACTTTACAAAAAATGTCCTCTACGCTTTCCATAAATACCCATCCTTTCCAAAATAAATGTCCCCATTTCCCCAAGGTGCTCTCGCTTTCTTTAAGTGTTTCACAAATGCGGGAAAAAAAAAATCGTGACTTTCAAAAATGTCCTCACTGTATAAAAGTGTCCCCACTTCCCACGAACATCCTATAAATGTAACCACTTCCCATGTCCTCACTTTCCAAAAGTATCACCCCCCTCAGTATAAAAAAAAACTTTCCCAAAAGAGAAAGAAATGTCTCCAATCCCACAGAAAAAGAAACACTTTCTTAAAAAGTTTTAGAAAGGTTCCCATTTACAACACTCATACCTGTCCTCGTTTCCTCCCTCACAATTCCCATAACTGTCCTCACATACAGAAAAATGTCTTTGCTTTTTAGCAGCGTCTTCACGTCCCACAAATGTCGAAGAAATGTTTCCAAAGTTAGGTTTTCTAAAATGTCATTTCCAGCAAACTTCATATGTGACAGAAACGTTGGCATTTTTTCTAGACCTTTTCTCCAGAATGTTCTCATTTTAAGCGAAGTGTCGACAAAATGTCCAGAAATGTCCAGCCTTAATCAAATAATGTCCAAATCCCTTTACAGAAATGTTTCATGTTTCAGAAATGTCTCCCCTGTCAAAAAAATAAATAAAATTTAAGGTGCAGCGAAAAATGTCCTCACTTTACAAAAAGTGTCAACGTGTTCTGTGAATAAAATCACTTCCCATGACTTTCAGAAAATGTTAACTCGCCTTGCAAATACATCCTTAAGATTAAAAAAATATATAAAAAATTCCAAAAGATGTCTAAGAAAAATATCCACACTTATAGAAAATCTCGACTGGAATTTTCACTTGAAAGTGAACTAGAAACTCCTGCTGGAGAAGTTCCAAAGAAACATCAGCACATTAGCAAACCTCCCAGAATGCATTTCTTCCAGAGTAAAAACACCGTTTTGTAGTTGAGAACACTCATGGAAACCATCTTTCACAAATGTTAAATTAAGCGTTTCCTCTCATAAGGAAAAATAAACTATACTAAAAATTAAAGCTTGTACCAAAACAACCGAAAGTCTGTCCAAGTTTTCTCCTCTGATATATAGAACTGACTCTTCACACTCAGATGAAAATGAAGCAGACAAAACTATTGCCTTCAAGAATCAGCAGTTATTTTACTTGGTATTAAACACCATACATGCAATCAGATTCTTTTAAAGCATCCATAAGATTATCTATGATCTGAGTGGCTCAGAGTGCACAGAGTTCATAGTGTTCGGTCTCTGGTGTCAGGGACTTTGAGTTCACTGAAACTAGTCACTGTTCTTGGCCTTCACTCTGTGGTTGGAGGGCGTCCATCATGTCCTGGAGTTCAAGGAGCGACTTGTATCATCGAGTGTTCAGAAGTCTGGAGATCAAGATGATGTGCTCAGTGAGCTCAAGCAGGTTTTCTTTCCTCGGGGATGGACATCTGAACTAAACAGAGAAAACCGCATCAAACAAGCAGCAATTAAACAAGCAGCAATTAAACAAGTAGGTGTGTGTGTGCGTGTGTGAAAGAAACGTACCTGTAGACATCAGTGGGTAAACAAAGCCGCTGTCATCAAGCCTTCCCTTTCTTCACAGCGTCTTCTCAGCAGCAGCATCCCACATCCTCAGCATTCGTCTTCATCCGTGAGCCGACTCTCAGATCGAGTCTTCCAACGATGACGAGGCCTCTCCGTCCTGCAGCTCTTCAACCACAGTCATGGTTCCTCTCTCCTCATCCGGAGGGTCTTTGTCCCACTTTTAAGGCACTGGAACTGATGAATTTGTGCTTTTCCTAATCAATTTAGATTTTCAGGGAAATCTTACCGCACAAATTAAAAGCAATTTTTAAAAAAATCCTGTCGACATGAGGGAAAAAGATTCTTTAATACATTTCAGCATATTGGCTCATGTCCCTGCCAAGACAATGATTTCTCAGTCAGCTTGGTGCCGGATCTAATTACACTGAGACCTTAAGATCAGATTGAATTTTCAGAAAAGGGGCTCCTCAGACAACACTGGAGAAAAATGATCATCCTTCGTTAAAGCAAATCCAGTTTCATTTGAATGTAATGCAATAATTTCACAGGAAGTACAAAAGTTGTCCAGAATGTCCATACGTGTCCAATGACGGCCAGAGAGACAACGCAACAAGTAAAAGTCCGTCCGGTGCAGGAATCCTGCAAGGTGTCGAGCTTGTTGATAGTCCATCAGTTCAAGTTTCATGTGATTCAATCACATTCAAGCTCTATAGTCCAACAGTCCGATCATTTGATTTGTGGATGCGCGAGTTCTCTGCATAGACAGCATTTAAGACAAACAACAAAATCAATCACAAAAACAGGAACATGATTTGCTTTAGAACCTAAACAAATGGAGCTAGCACCTCCATGGAAACAGCACAACCACGGTCACAAACGGAGGGAACTCAGACGTTTCTTTTGTGCAATTTAACAGAAAGACAAATCAGGAAAAAACAAAAAAAACATTTACCAAAACATGAAAAAATTAAACATTTCAATATGTCCACGTGCTACAATACATGGAAAACAAACAACAAAAAACATGGTGGCTCCAAGTTATTCAACCATTTACAGTTTGTGTTCTATTGTGTTTCGTTTTGCATCTTTAAGAAACTTTTATCAATTGAAATTTTGTAGCTCCTCGTTTTAGTCATGCCTGGTTTTACTTTGTGCCTCGTTTATGTTTGTCTCGTTGTGGCCGTCTGGTCTCCACATACTTTAGATATTAAACTACATATTTGCAACCTCTACAAAGCCTGCGTTTGTTTTTCCACTCTACTTTGCACATTAATTCAGAAAGGTATTTCAACATGCTGAACACATCTCTATACAGTTTAAGCCCTGCTACATTTATCCCTTTACATTGCTCTTATAAAGCAGTTTATCAAGCGAACCCTCCCAATTATCCCTAAACACGTCAGAATCGACAGTCATGTCTAAATCTTCCCCCACGATCAGCTGATTCACAAAACCAGATGGATCCTTGTCTGGTTTTGGAAACTGCAAGACCGTGGCACTATTGCGTTATTTTTTTTTCTTTGAGTTTCTTAGAGCTCGGCCATTGTCACGCACAGAGGAGAAGGGGAAGGAAAAAAGCCTTGCCATCTTATGATGCGAGTCGACTCTGGCCTCGTTCTCTGCAGCGTGGAGACGACCTCACTCAATGAAACACATTTTTGAAGCCACGTTTATCTACAAGGAAATAAAAGGCTGAAGGATCTAAGTCTAGATTTACAATTACAAGCAACTGACATTGTTGGTCTTCCAAAAAATTTTATGCAGAAGATGTGCTCACACTGGAGAGGGATTAAGAACTGTCCTTTGGAATGCAATAATCTGGGATTTTCTTTTGTTTTTTTTTTTAAAGCATTTTCTGACATTGGAGACTAAACAGTTAATCAAAAAATTAATCAGTGAAAATATTAATTAGTTGCTGATCTAGAATGAACCTTCAAACCAAACTCCATTTGAAAAAGTTCCACTTTAAAGCCAGATGTAAATTTTTTTCCAAATTAATCCTGACTGTCAACTCAAATTTTGTCACCTCCAGCATTTTTTTAAGACTCAAAATGAATTTCAAATCTAATTTATTCAGTTCAGCTCTTCATATCTAGCAACTTAGTTTAGCAATCAGTGAAAACCAGAAATGACTGTTTGTAGGAACACCTAATAACTGAAGCCTGATTAAGAAAATATTCATTTACCCCCCCCCCCCCAATCTGTTATGTAACCTGAATCTTTGGGTTGTGACCTAAAAGATATTGAGGGGAAAATTGCTGCATGACATTTTACAGATCAAACATAATTACTCAAAAATATACAATTGAACTCATCCTTAGTTGCAGCCATGTCAATACAACACACATAATTAAAGTACAGTGACTCATCAGGGGAAAAAAGAGACTTCTTGCATATAGAATACATACAACTGGTGAATTTTAAGTTAAAAATCAAGCTACACAACACTGAAACACAACAGCCAAGAACAAAAATAATCCGACAGGTTCTCAAAAGTTGTCAGATCTGACGGATATAAAGCTGTCAACATATGCATGCCTTTTTTTTACCCCCCCCCACTCCCAGTTAGTTTAATCCCTTAATAAACTCAACGTTAACAAATGACAAAGCATTTACGTCATTCAGGCACTATTGTTTTTCCAACCACTCACACTGTCATGCTGTAATTGTCTGAGTACAGGTGTGATGTTTTTCCATTCGTTAACAATGACATGTTGACAGCAGCTCTCACAGGAGCTGCTTAAAATGCAAGCAAAAAAAAAAAAAAATCACATCAGGTTAATTTATAAATCACATTTACAAAACAGCCAGAGTTGACCAAAGTGCAGCACTTACAACACATCAACATTTAAAACAGCCTCGGTAAAGAACCTACAATATTTATTCTATAGCCAATTAAAATATGACAGTTAAAGTACCTTAGAGCTTCGATTGTGTTTTGACTATGAGACACCCATTAACCTGATTGTCTCTGTAACTCAGTGTAATGAGAATTAATGAGAGTAGGAATAAGTTACTCATTGTGTCAGAGAGGTTTCTCAGTTGTAGCTGCTGTCGTCATGGTCACCATTAAAATAGAAACATAAACCCAAACTGGGCGTCCAGCAGCTTCTGAACAGTCACTGAGCTTTCTGAGTTGTCACTCTGTCAGGTTTAGTCCCTCTAACAACCCAACCCCCCAGAGACATAAATACCCACGTCCTATCTGCACAACTGAATTTTGTCAGTGATCAATGACGGTACGTTTTGCAGGGGTTTGGTTAGAATCCCCTGCTGGGAGGCCTCCCACACAAAAAGCCTAAACGACGTGAAACTTGAACTCTGACTCGAGTCTCTGGTTGGAATAAACCTGGCAGAGTGACAGCAGCCAGAATTTAGCTTTGAGATGTGATTCAAGTACAATTAACTTACAGTGGTAACAAGGTTGACAGCAGCTCATCTGTACTCAGTTTAAAGCAGGGGTCTCGAACTCCAGTCCTCGAGGGTCGCAATCCTGCAAGTTTTAGATGTTTCCTTCTTCCAACACACCTGATTCAAATGATCAGGATCGTTATCAAGCTTCTGCAGAGCTTGATGATGAGCTGATCATTTGAATCAGGTGTGTTGGAAGAAGGAAACATTTAAAACTTGCAGGATTGCGGCCCTCGAGGACCGCAGTTCGAGACCCCTGGTTTAAAGACTATGTGGAGATACAAATGCAGATGTTAAACGCATTTGCAGTATGTCTTCAGTGGACTAAATGACTACTAATTAATCTAAATACACCTAAAAAGGTACGGTAGGCTCTTGTGTGCAATATGTAAATTAGTTGGGTAAATTGGGATAATATTCACAAGACATGTAAATTTGTAATAAACACTGCAGGTTCTTAATCTCAATATTTAGTCAAATTATGTAACACTGTAGGATCTTATAAATGGAAGACATTTAAATAGCAATACTGTACAACTGTAACATTACATGTTCATCAAGTAAAGTGTCAAATCATAGCCTTAATATTTACTCAGATCATATACTGTAGGATCTTAAACTTTTCATCTTAATCTAATTTTGTACTGAAAGCACTTTTGTACAACTACCATTTTAAACGTGCTGTAGGAATAGCGGTGACTTCAACAACAATGCTCTGTAAATTAAACCAATTTAACAAAAACAGGGTCTAGAGAACCAAATAGAGTAAATACAGTTAAAATATTTGAACTTTGACTCAACCGTAAATCACATCATACAGCACTTTTTAAACAAATTTAACAATCTTCAAGGTACAAGCAACTGACTGAACAGATTTAGCACCCAATAAACACAACTGAAGACAATAGTAGGAAAAGAAAGGACTTAAAATTAGACAACGTGAGCATTGCAAAAACACGACAATAAATGCTAAAAGCATATACAAAACCTTAACCACACGACCTCAAATTGTTAGATATAATACAAGCAAAAGAACCAAAATGATTTACTATTAGACAAAATAAAAGGTGAATAGAATATACTGCTCATAAAGGCAAATACTGTAATGATATTTTTGGCAGATTTAAAACATGGTAAAGAAACTAAAATATTCAATGTTACACTAAGATTATAAATGGCACTCTGTTCTTCAATTTACTAGTTTAAACATCTTGGACAGTGACTATTAATACGTTTTTGTATGGTGCTTTTAAGAAAATCAAAGACGCTTGATTAATCAGAAGAACCTCCACTTTTAGGAGTTGATCAGGGGAGGACCCTGTTCTGTAATTTAAGGTTTGGAACAGCCATCTACACATTTAGGTGAGAGGCTTGGATTAGTTTCAGTACCGTGTTATTTACTGCTCACTGAACTTGTCCTACGCTGTCATTACACTGAACTGCACCTAATGCTGCAATACTAAGTATTCTGATTGTCCTGAAACCCTATTGAGCAGCACTCATTAGAGAGTTACCTGGAAGAAAAAACAAGGTTATTGCATGGATATGGATCCAGTCTGATCAGAAACAGACATTAACCCTTTTCAGACATGAAGCTGAGATGTTCTGATGCGTTAGATTAACAGATTTAGACACTTCTTTTAACTTTGTTACTCACACAAGATTGGACCAACCATGGGTAAAGTAACAAATACACCGTGGCCCTCTATCATCAAGGCAACCACTCGAACAAACACAGCAGTAATGTTACATGTCGCATGTCTGAAAAGGGGCATTGAAAGCATGCTGCGATAGAGAACAGGACAGACAGTTGACTCCTCGTTGTGGTTTATATTCAAGATGAGACACCTTCAGTGGCTCAAAGACAGACGGAGACCCAGCAGCCAAAGAAACTTGAAAACCATACTTACTGTCTGTAGATCTGCATCTGAATGGACCGAACGGACACAAGGCTGGTCGTGCTGGACAAACTGCTGGTCACGCTGGAAAGACAAGACACTGGCCTCTGCCACGGTAGATTTAATTCAAAGTATTGAATTTGTAAATATAGTGGGACCAATTTGGAATTTAGATTCTTTGATTTGTGCTACCTGTCTGTTTTGTGTTTAAGACAATAGGGTGAAACATTTGTTGAGGTTATTGCTGATTTGCTCGTTATTGTTCATTTGTTTGTGCAGCAGTGTCTATAGTCAAGTCAGTGAAGGTGACATTTAACTGATGGCCCTCACATGACCCGATGTTTGAAATACAGACAGACAAGTATCAATATCTGACCAACAAACATGTTGATTCTCACTGACCTTCAGACTCTGAAGGCTTCGTTTCCAGCCCGTGTCTCTGTAAATTCAGCTTTTATGCAGAAAAGAAGCAGAAGTTCCTGCTGCAGCTCCCTCCTATTCTGGCATCAGTTTGGTGAAGGAGGAAACAGCTGACTTACCTGCTGGACAAGACTCCACTGTATATTTAACTCAAACTAGTCAGATTGGATTTTATTGGAGGACTTATTGTGTGATTTTAAGCAATTTAAGTCATCTGATTACTGTTACCAATCAATTTGTGACACGTATTAATTTGTACTGTTGTGTTTAGAACAATGGGTAACAACATTTCTATTAAGGTTGTTTTGTTGTGGTTTGTTTAGGCACCAGCATTCGTTTACAGTCAAGTCAATGAAGATGGAAATTAACTGATGGTCCTGAGTTGACTTGATGTTTGAAATAAGACTGATATTAGATCAACAAACCATGGCCTGATTAGGTAAATCAATGAGGGAGAG